>NC_059158.1:84450287-84637787 GCF_019923935.1 Bubalus bubalis
ATGTCCCATTTTTAAAATAGTAGCTTCCATTGGCACGCTTTAGGAAGTAAATATTTACCCAGAGAAATGTAATTTCCTTTTCATTTATTTAGAAGCTGCATGAGCTGATCTCTGCTTTCTAATTTTCTTTTTACTAGTTAAGGTAGTAGAGAGATTTCTCATTTTCTTCATTTTATATTAGAATTGCATAGTTGAGTTTGTGTGCATTTGAAGGAGAAAGACAATATTTTCTGTGATGTTAATTAGCAACTTTCTTATTTCCACTATGCTTTTTTTAATTAAAAATAAACCTTGATATAACATCGATGCTTATTTCCAAAGTTATTTTGAATAGCATCTGCTGATGAGAAGCATGCAAAAAACTTTCATGCCGGTAAATGTAATTACTAATAATTTCATCATGATTGCTATGACTACAATTTACTTATTCTTAATTTATTTTTATAATGAACTGCTTCACTAAAATGACAAATGATTCCATTAGTTAAGAAACTAAAATGTCAATTTACATGTGGTCTTTGGTGACTAATTTGCTGAGTTAAAGGTTTTTGTTTTCGTTATGATAATAATATTTGGCTATGCTCTGTGAGCAAAATTTATGAGGTCTTAAATATTAATTTTTCGATTTACTGAAACAAGTTAATTTTCAGCTTTAAAATGTTAGCAGTTTCTCTTTCAGTGTCTTGAATGCACAAGTTTTAGGCACAAACTTCTGAAACAATGTCATCCAAAAAAGAATGCTCACTTTGTTCCCTGGGATCAAAACAATTCTTTTTCACTAATGACTGCAAATATCAGCTCATTTCTAACACAGTTTCCAATGGCAAACATTACTCAGTTGTCAGAAAAGAAAAGGGATTACATCAGCATTCAGAGGGGAAAAATGTTCTGTTCCTTCTCACTCCATAGTCTATGTTCAATCAGCCTGGAGCTAATGGAAACCATTCAGTGCCGAGAAATAAACACACACAGTTGGGCCAATAGTCCAAAATCAAATCTAGTCTATAAGGTGGACAATACATAGTTAGTTCCATTACTGAACCCTCCCTTGGGAGCTGCAGCAGCTTCAGAGCCCTTCTCATTACACACCAGCACCATCTGTAGCCAGCCTGAGCCTGATTTGGGGATGGATAAAGTGCATGGAGAAAAAAAAAAAAAATAGATTCAGGATCAGGAGCCAGAGAATCCTATTTCAAGTTTAAATTTTGCTTGTGAAAGATCATTTGGTTTTAGACTCAGCAAACAGTGGGCCTCATCACTCACAATGAGAGACGCGTGTAGCAAGGATTACTTCAGATCAGGGAGATTGAAGGTAATTGCCACTTTCCACAGGGATGTCTGCCTCTCCTATAGCTCAGGAGATATACAGCAAGGTCCCATTAGCTTCAGAGCTTCTATTGCACTTCAAATGGCGAATTCCCTTTCCTGGTGGCATTTGTTTCAGTGTTGTTGTTAAAGTGCATTATTTAATTCTAAATTGTAAATGGAAAGAAGGCCAATGGCTTTGGCATCCTTAAGATCCATAGACACTTTGTGTCTGTGTGGTATGTGGAATTTAAGAAAGGCTCGGACTCAAACATAGAGCAGAAAGTTTTTATTTAGTAAAAATGAACCATGAATTCTTACTAACAGGAGCAGATGATGCTAGTTGTTTCTGTTTGGGAACTAAAAATGGAAAACATTATTACCAATTTTAAAATACGTTACAAGATTATGTACAGTCGTGGATATTTTCATCCAAAATATGCCACCTACCAGCCCCTAGAAGTTGCTTTATCAATATTTTCTCTTGTCATTTTTATTCTACCTCTATTCCCCAAGCAACCTCCAGCTTTATCTGATATCAAAATATCTCTGGAAATCTGATTCTCCTCCTCTGTTTGAATCACCTTCACAGAGAACTGCAAATGATTGTAGTTTTTTGACTTTTAAATGTTTATTCTATATATCTGTCTATATCTATATCATCTTTTAAAGTGTTAGCCATTCAGTCATGTCCAATTTTTCTACCCCATGGACTGTAGCCCACCAGGCTGCCCTGTCCATGGAATTCTCCAGGCAAGAATACTGAGTGGGTAGCCATTCCCTTCTCGGGGGGGATCTTCCTGATTCAGGGATCAAACCTGGTTCTTCTGCATTGCAGGCAGATTCTTTACAATCTGAGCCACCAGGGAAACCCTGTGTCTATATCTATATATAGAGAGAGAACACTAACTACATACAAAGTGTCTAGAGATGTATAGGCAAGGTGAACTACATTCATTTGAGGGGATCAGAGAAGGCACTCTGAACATTGTTCTTACCTTGGCTTCCCTTCAATCCCTGAGTCGGGAAGATCCTCTGGGGAAGGGAACGGCTACCTACTCCAGTATTCTCGCCTCAGGAAGTCCATGGATGGAGGAGCCTTCAGTCCATAGGGTCGCAAAAAAGTTGACACAGCTGAGTGGCTCTCACTTTCACTTTCCCATGCAAGCAGAGGCTGTACTTCTTGTAATCTAAACTCTGAAAGTAACCACCCCCCAACCCAGGACAACCCTGCAGTCCTGAAATTGTACGCCTCACCTCCTGCTCAGCACACACCACAGCAGGGAATCACTCATCACCAGTCACACCCTACTCTGGACCTCCCCTGCTTCTGGAGGTATTTCTAAGCTGGCCAAACAGCAGCTCCTTTCCATGACTCCTGCGGCTGCAGGAGCAATAATGGTCCTCCCTCCAAGCATGGTAGGGATGATAAGGGCCTCAGCCATGACCTGGCAGTATCTCTAGGTGGCAACCTAACACCCTGGAGTGATAAGCTGATTCTCAAGCAAGATCCTACAAATGTTTGAATATATCTTTTCCCACCCATCCTTATACTTTGAGATGCGTCATTTTGCTGTAGACAAAAAAACTTAAGTGGGCAAAGTCGTTATTGCTAATGATATTCCATCTTATGAGACAGAACTCTGAACTTCTTTAGAATTTGACTTTTCATGTTCTTGAACTTGGCTGTGAAATGTCAATGGTCCTTCTGAATGCTGTTGATAAGTTCCATTCATTTTTCTTTTTAGATCTGATGAATCTCCTTAAACCTAGATTTTGGTGCAGACATTTTTAAGAACCTGAGCTCTCTAGTAAGATGGATCTGAATCAGATCTTATTTTTCTAATTTTCTGGTTGTAGATTTGTATTAATTACTTACTTTTTTAAACCTCTGTTGCTTCAACTAAAAAATAGGTATAATACTAGCACTTGAATCATAAGATTATTGCAAGTATTGAATAAATTATGTAAATATCTTTATCAAGTTAGGAATCAATGAAAAGTATCATTATTGCTATTAATAACAATAATAATAATATAAATCCACTTTGTAATTTGTCCCTTGATTTACATTTTGTTCAATAGTTTCTGGTCCTCAATAGTACTTACCCAGTACAAATAATTCCCATTGTAATACCCAAGATGATGTCCTTGAATATCTTCTTCTCACGAAAAGACAAGTGTTATCATTTACCAAGTAGTTCCTATTGTCAAATACTGAGCTAAGTACACTACAGACAAATCAGTTTTAATCCTTAAAGCAATTATATAAAGTATGTTATTATTACTACCATTTTTACAAAAGAGGAAACCAAGACCCCAGAAAAGTCAAGTTTACAGAAATCAAGTGGCAGTGTTGGGACTTAAATCTCTTTGTCTGTGGCAGAGATCGTCATTAATATTTCAATATTCATTTCCTATTCTCATGGCCACACAGACTATATCTTCCAGCCTTCCTTGCAGTAAGAATTCTCCAGGCAACTGGATTTTAGCCAATGGGATATTAGTGAAAGTCATGTGAACAATTCAATTCCTTGCCTCTTTAAAACTCCCATTTAAAAGCCTGTAGGGTTTTCCCCACTTTGACTAGTTGGCTATCAATACCACATGGTCAGGCAGAGCCTTCATCAATGCGGATCCTTGAATAACAGCATGGAGTAAAGGACTTCCCACCACTCACTCACATTGCCAGCTCAGGGGAACAGACTTGCTCTATGTTCAAGACATATGCTTTGTAGTCTTTTTCTTTTTTCAAATCACAGTCCAACATCACTGTGGCTAATACAGTGTCCAACTCCAAAGTAGCCTGCCTCTGCTATTATATTATACTAGCATAAGGATTAGCCCAGAAAAGTGTCACAGTTTGCTGTGTCACAGAGGAATTGTTGAAATGTTTAACAGGTATGTTATCTCTACTTTGGAATAAAGGTATTCAAGATTTTAATTAATAATTTGAAAGTATTGTAAAATGAAACCCTTAAATTAGAGAATTATACATTTCAAAAGTTAACTTAAGATGTTTTCCAATTATTCAAAATGATATAAAAATGAAATAGAATATCTTTAATCATGGAAATCAATCCCTAAAGCTTTTTAAAATGTTGTTTAGCATTAGTGACTGTATTCATGATTTTGTACCTGTCTTTGTGATTGACACATTTTTGATCTGAATTAAATTTTGATATCCCACACAAAGAATTAACTACACTTTTTAAGGGCTTCCTTGGTGGCTCAAATGGTAAAGAATATGCCTGCAATGCTTGAGACCTGGGTTCGATCCCTGGGTCGGGAAAATTCCCTGGAAAAGGGAATGGCTACCCAATCCAGTATTTTTGCCTGGGAAATCCAATGGACAGAGGAGCCTGGTGGGCTATAGTCCATGGAATCATAAAGAGTCAGACATGACTAAGCAACTAACATTACACTACACACTACATTTAATAAAATGTAGTATTCTATCAAAAGTATCTGCATGTTGGAACTATTAAGTATAAACATTTTTAAAATATTGCCTTCTCTTAGGTAATGTGCACACCACTATCTTTAAAATGGATAACCAACAAAAACCTATTGTATAGCTCATGGAACTCTGCTTAATGCTGTGTGTCAGCCTGGATAGGAGGGGAGTTTTGGGGAGAACGGATGCATGCGTATGTATGGCTGAGTTCCTTTGCTCTTAAGCTGAAACTATCACAACACTGTTAATTAACTATACCCCAATTTAAAATGTTTTTGGTATTAAAAAATATAAAATTTAAAAAAATATTGCCTTCTTTTAACATTGATTAGCAACAATCATGACAAGCAATGAATGATTCTATTTCACTATTTATTTAGAACTTTCAAAATACATATTGTAATCTACAAATGTCCAAATTCAAAATTTGGTGTCGTGGAGGGAAGATCCTATAGAGTACAGTCAAGATAAACATTTTTGAAATTAGCCCTGTTTTTATATATTGTCTTCCACATTTACAAGCTGTGTAACTTTGAGAAATTTACTTAAAAATCTCTTGGCTTCTCTTTTCTTTTTCTGTAAAATAGGAAAAGTGATTATACCTCCCTCAAAGATTAGATGTAGGAGACTGGCAAGAAAAGTATAATATATCAACTGACACATCATAAGTGCTCAATAAATACTATCTTTTTAAAGACTATAATTATTATTAGCCCTAAAAGTTTTCAGAAGTATTTTATTTAACATAATCTTTACATTATTAATATTGTGCTATGTTAGACATTTCAGATGGAAAATGTGTGAACTATATTAGCATCCGCTATGCCTTAGGAGACATATTGTGAATGAAAATTGTGTCTTTCATAGATATTTCCAAGAGATTTGGAGTTTTTATTTCAGATTCCAGGAAGCAGAGATTTAATGGCTAATATTTAAATGACAGGAAAGGAATTTTTCATTTGGGGTCAAAGCTTTCTCCTTTTGTACATGTAATGATGCCAAAGGATTGCAGAACCCCATTCCTCTAGCTTAATCTGATCCCAAATGATGATGAAATAGAATATTCATTAGTTCTCTCTTCTCTTGAAAAAAGGGAATGAGTTAGAAAATAGTGAGTT
Organism: Bubalus bubalis; assembly: GCF_019923935.1. NCBI lineage: Eukaryota > Metazoa > Chordata > Mammalia > Artiodactyla > Bovidae > Bubalus > Bubalus bubalis. The sequence goes on from NC_059158.1 coordinate 84,456,168, forward strand.
TCTACCCTTTATTTGGAGATTCCTTTTGTGTGTGTAGCGGTGGGGAGGAGGGTATTCTTGTTTTATTGTCACTGTTTTTACTTTTAAGAGGTAATATATTTCAGTTCTCAATCTTCTACCCCAAACCTACTTGCTTTCAAATGCACTAATTGTTCCTCTTTAAACATAACTCAAGGCACCTCTTGAATCCTGCCTATATCCAGGTTACAGCCACAGAAAGAGTAGATCAACAGATTTTATGTACCAACTGTGAGAATTTTCTAACCCCAAAGCCCTCCCTCCCCATATTACCCCACTGCCACATTAAGAATGATTTTTAAAGAACGTAATTCTGGATGATTCGGCTGTACTTCTCATCAAGTAATTGCGATCCTTCATTTAGCCTCTATACATCCATGTTTCCTCACAGCCAACTAAACCGTGCCCTTCCCCTACTAAATTCATTCCTTTACCCTAAACACAGCCCTGTTTACTGTGCTTCTATTTCTGTTTATCATCATCATCTTTTCATTAGTTCCAAATAGAATCTTTAGTCTTCTTTGACTCCTTCCACCCCTAGTTCTAAAATCTGACACATCTAACTCTAAAAAATCATTCACATTCAGCCTCCTACTCTCTCTCTTCACAGCTTCTTCCATAGTCTTGGCTTCACTCACCTCTCCCCTAGACTAATCTCTTTGTCTCCATTCACTTTCAACCCATCCAGCACCTAATCTACTTACTACCTTAGTATAATTCTCTTTCTAAAGCATGGCTATGACACTGATATCCCCTGTTTAAAACACTGGGATACTGTATTAAGAAACCAAAGCATGCTTTGTTCTCACCACATTCCCCTTTCTGCTAAAACAAAATCTTTCCAAGCTGTTAGACTTGAGTTTTATTGAAAAAAACTTGCAAGGTAGAAAGCAGGAATTCCTTGAAGTAAACTACTTTTGCCAACTTTTGCTTTCTACAGCTAAGAACATTGAAAAGATTGTTCTCCCAGGCATGTGAGAGGAGAGTTTCTTTGTGGAACCAAGGTGTCCCACACAACACCAAACATCAGATTATTCTTCTCTTGTAAAAGCTTTGTTTCTTGGGGGACTAGAGAAAGATTCACTGCAGTTGATGTTGGCAATGGACTCGGTGGTGGAGCATGGTGTCAGAGGAGCAGGCACCAGCCTCCTCTGGGCAGAATCTCTGTCGAAGATGGGGTCCTCTGGAAACAGATTTGAAACAGTTTTGTGTGCAGGATGTTTGTTAGAAATCAACACCCATGCTAAAGAAAGAAAGAGGGACAGAAGAAGGGATTGGGTGGTGGGAGCAACTTAATTGTGCTGCAAAGCCTTGGTCAACCCAGCATGGAGCTCTTGGGTGAAAACTTCTATCAGAGGCTGCCCTGGGAAGGATACTATATTGGGTGAAGAGTTTCTTTGGGCCTGAAGCAGAAACCCTAAAGAAGCTGAGAGCTGGAAGTTGTCTGCTGATCACCCCCTCATGCTTGAGTGACAAGCCCTTCTCTTTCTTCCTCTTAATTATCAAGCACAAACAAGGGAAAGAGTAAAGTCTTTTCAATCTCCCTGCCTTTGAATATCATAGATGCAAACAGTCAAGACAAAAATTCATAAGAGCTGAAGTCCAGCATTAGGGTGGCTGGCAGTTTGGCCAAAACTGCAAACCCATCAGTAGCCAAGGTGAGAGCCAATAGGGGAATTCATGGACACACGTGAGCATTTCTAAACATTTTCAAAATTATAGGAAAGATAAACCTATTTTAAAAACTAGGGATTTTGAAGCCAAGCAATTGGAGATTGAATCACAAACATTTGAACTTTATAAGTGCTATTCAAAAGGGCAAGTCTGTGATATTTGGGTTACAGTATTTACATATCTGCAAGTTTGCCTTCCTAACTAGATTTTAAATTTCACAAGATTGAAAATATCTCTTTGTGCTTACAAGACATTAAATACACATGCTGATGAAAATGAAAGGATTTACATTTATATTTGGGGTCTCAAATTCTCATAGTTGATTAATATATTTAGATCGCATATTCTTCTACTGTCTAAAGAAGCAGAGTTGGTTATTTTAAAAGGATTGTATTGTCAATAAGCATGTACATACAAGCTATAAGTTACCTACTATATGAATAAAGTGTATTGCATTGCAAATTACCTCAAACAATCCTCTCTCTTGAGTATGTATGGGGAGAGGATAAAAGAAGATATGTACTTGTGTATGTGGAAAAGAGAAACATAGAAAAGGAGTTATATATATTCTGAAGTCTACCTCAGAAACCCACTCCTGAAGTAAAAATGTTTAGAAAACACTAATCAAATTCCATGAAATAAAGAGAATAAAAAGTTGGGTGTCAGAAACTAATTGCTGTGTCAGTCAGTGAGCATGAAAAATGATTAAGACAAAGGAGAATGAAATGAGCTCCTAGTTGTATATAATAACTGACATTTGTAAAATGCTTTCACTCACATTTTTCCCAGTTGACCAGCTAGGACATGAATCATAATCTTCCTCACTTTACATGTGAGGAAACTGATGTCAGATGCCTAGTTGAGGACAGAAATATGGTTTTGAACCTGTGATAACTGATACAACATCCTCTCTCCTATGACGTGCTAATCAGCTACTGATGCTAAATTGAAAAGGTCCTTAAATTTGTATATGGTAAATAGTATTCATTCATCTTTTCATTCGTTCAATCCACAAGAATTTAATGAGCCCAGGGATCAAGGACACCAAGTGGTGGGCAGATACAGACAAAACAGACCAGATTCCTGCCCTGAGAATGACTACATTCTGAAGCATACAATTCCATGGAGATAGGGAGGCGGGATGTTCTAAGATGTGCTTTTATGATAAATCTAGGAAGAAGAATAAGTAAGGTTTCATGAAAATGATCTTGGGAGAAGCAGCCTTAAGTAAAGCAGCATATGGTTTTCTCCTTCTGGAGTACTGGAGTATGCAATATCAGATCTTTATGTGGATGAACTAGTTGGAAACATAAGGGAAGTCATACACTTGAGGTTGCTCTCTGCACTACTGAAGAATTAATTCTGCACACAATGAGGGCTAATAATTTTAAGCTAAAGAATCACAATTTTAGAACCAACAGCATGACTGTGCAGCAACATGGAAACTGCTTTCATTTAAGAACATGGGTAGCATAAAGGAAAGTTAAGCCATAGCAATGGTCAGTGGGGAGAAATGTAGCAGTCCAAACCATCAATGGGTAAGTCTGGAGGGAGGCTGGGTGGATAGTTTAGGAGTTATTTAAAAGGCAGTCTCTATTGGATTTCCTAATAGGTTTCAACAGGACTGAGCAACTGAACTGAACTGAATAGGTTTCAAATAGGAAAATCTAGTGAGTAGGAAGTAAGATGTATTTTCTCTGTGATATAGGAAAACAAACAAGGATAGATTTATTGATGGGAAAATGAGCAAGTCCATGTTGGCTTTATCTGTCAATGAGGAGGCTAGTTCACCTGTTACAGAGTGGGAAATGGCCAAGTGGGAGAGCAGTTTGACATTGCCTCTGTGTGCGACAAAGAGCAGCAGGTAAAAAGATCCCTGATATCATGGCCTGTCTGAAGGTCTTTGTCATATACTTGCAGCAGCAGTATTACACAAGTCAAGGCAATCCCTCTTCAATGGCTCTTAGCTCTTCAGTGCCCAAGCCAAAAGTGCCAGGCTGTGTAGATCCTCTCTGGTATTGGGTTAATTTGGCAGAATGATGGGAGTTGAAACAGTATTCCATGACTTCTGAGCCGGGTACAACAAAAAGCACGGAGAATTGGAGCCGAGACTGGAGATTTCAATGAAAAGACTGGCTGGATTGGGAGTAGAGATGAGAAGAACCAGAAGAGCATGTCATGTCAGAAAGAGTACATTGTAATTTACACTGCCTGAATTCATACAATGTTTCTGCGGTAGTCTTATACTGCATTGTATTATGCAGAATAACATGTTAGAGGTAGAAAGGACTTTAGAGACCATCTATTCTCATCCCCTCATTTTACAGATGACAAAAGTCCACCCTAGAAATCAGGCAGCTAGCTAGGGCAGACATGAGAGATGAAAGACTGACTTCACCCAGAGGTCTGCCCACCCCCTAGTAGAGCTTAAATATTAACAAAAATTTGTTAAACGCTTGCTAAATGCGAGGCCGTTGATAAGCACTGATTGATATATTAAATATAATCCCTATTTTCAAGGAATTTGCTACCCAGTGTCCTATTGAGATTTCATATTATATATCACATGAAACAATTATTAAGGTGACATTCTGAAAAACCAGGAATCCATACTCCCTCTAAATTAAGCAAGGTTTGTCATCAAAGGGTTGAATAGCTGCCCTTTTTCTTGTGGAATCACAATTTTCTAGCACCAAGCATAGATAGTGGCATAATATTTACGTCCTAGGACCACAAATGATAGTTTCTATTAATAGTGCCTACTGAAAACAAAATAAATAAACTGGAAAGTTGTTTCACATCTTTACTTTCCTATCTGCAATATTAAACTGTGTTCATTGTTTCCTTAGCTTTTCTTGCTAACTACCAATTTCTGGTGAGGATGGAATTAAAATTGTGTGCAAAATGCATCATTTTTTTCTCAACAATTATTTTTATGTTCTTCACCTCTGGTGAAATGACCCCTACCCATGGCATCATTTTATAAGAAACAATCAGGAGTTTTACAGGGGAAAAAAAATCCCAAATATTTTATTAAATTAATTTTAAAGGAAATATTTGAACATGAAAATATACATAGTATAAATATTTTATATGGGAAATAGCAATAAAAATTAATATTTAGTTATATTATTCTTGTGCAAGGGGAAAAACCTGCAAACTAATTTGGAATCCAATGGTTCTCCTCCTAGAATATTCCAGATAGCTTATATGGAACAATTTTGCTGTACCATATTTTAACATTTGCTTATATTAACTCTGTTTTACAGTTTTAAAGCCATACTAATGATTTTCACATATTTTCTTGAGTGCTCACATACTTACAGAGACATAATATATAAAGGTAAATGTGAAATTCACAAAACCACTACAGCACGTTGGAAAGAATATAATACAATACACATTAAAACTTCATGAAATGTGAGAGGGAGATCATTACCACCATGTCCCTTTACAATATGTAACTGGGCTGGGGGAGTCACCCATTATACTGGCTCTTCTATGTGGATGAGTGCAGTCTTCAGGAATGGTCAGTCTTCAGGTGTAGCTTTCAAAACACTCTTTAGCACCATCAAAGATGCCTTAACAGTCTGAGTAATTTAGTTCAGATCCTCAGGGTTCTTTATTTCCATGAAATAAAATCTCCTCTGGGAGACTTATCACACTGAAATCATTCCTAAGAGAATCCCTTTCAAAATTTTTATTTATTTACTTATTCTGATCTGAACTTCTTGCACAGAAAAGAAAGTGATTAAAAATAAGGCTCTGTGACAGACGTCAAAGTTCTTACTGTCCTTCAGTTCAGTTCAGTTCTGTTGCTCAGTTGTGTCTGACTCTTTGCGACCCATGAACCACAGCATGCCAGGCCTCCCTGTCCATCACCAACTCCTGGAGTCCACCCAAACCCATGCCCATCGAGTCGATGATGCCATCCAAACATCTCATCCTCTGTCATCACCTTCTCCTCCTGCCTTCAATCTTTCCCAGCATCAGGGTCTTTTCTAATGAGTCAGCTTTTCACATCACGTGGCCAAAGTATTGGAGTTTCAGCTTCAACATCAATCCTTCCAATTAACACCCAGGACTGATCTCCTTTAGGATGGACTGGTTGGATCTCCTTGTAGTCCAAGGGACTCTCAAGAGTCTTCTCCAACACCACAGTTCAAAAGCATCAATTCTTCAGTGCTCAGTTTTCTTTATAGTCCAACTCTCACATCCATACATGACCACTGGAAAAACCATAGCCTTTACTAGACAGACCTTTGTTGGCAAAGTAATGTCTCTGCTTTTCAATATGCTATCTAGGTTGGTCATAACTTTCCTTCCAAGGAGTAAGCGTCTTTTAATTTCATGGTTGCAGTCACCATCTGCAGTGATTTTGGAGCCCAGAAAAATAAAGTCTGACTCTGTTTCCACTGTTTCCCCATCTATCTTCATGAAGTGATGGGACAGATGCCATGATCTTTGTTTTCTGAATGTTGAGCTTTAGGCCAACTTTTTTCACTCTCCTCTTTCACTTTCATCAAGAGCTCTTTAGTTCTTCACTTTATGGCATAAGGGTGGTGTCGTCTACATATCTGAGGTTATTGATAATACTGTCCTGATATATGTGTTTTCATGGGGTAATCAATCAGCACTGAGAATTCCCTGAAAAATATTTAACCCCAAAATGACTCTTGAAAGTGCAAAAAGTAGTTGCTCAGTCGTCTCCGACTCTTTGCAACCCTTTGGACTGTAGCCCTCCAGGGCCCTCTGTCCATGGGATTTCCCAGGCAAGAATACTGGAGTGGATTGCCATTTCCTTCTCCAGGAGGATCTTCCCAGCGCAGGGATCGAACTTGTGTCTCCTGCAGGGATCGAACTTGTGTCTCCTGCATCAGCAGGCAGATTCTTTACCACTAAGCCACCTAGGAGAGTCCCACCCTGCAGAAACTAAAAGCACCAAAACTGATTATTACTAGATAAAGTTCTGATAAGGTATTCTTTTATTTAGCACTTGGTCACACTCTGCTGTCAATTACTCTTAGTCACTGACTCACATACGAATTTTAGATGCTGATTTCAGAATGAGTGTATAGAGCTGTATGCCTCAGTTCCTGGTCACTTCAGTAGACCTAAGGTGCTGGTAAGAGATAGACAGAAGACAGAATCCATAAGCAGAATTCTGCCCTGCTCATTATGGGAAGCCAGAAAGTGCTACCTGATGTTGAAGTCTCCTTGCCCACAGGCAGTAAAGCCAATCTATTGACATCAGGTTGTGGTGAAGGAAAGTACAGTGTTTATTGCCAGACTCTAAGCAAAGAGGCCAAGCAACTAGCACTCAAAAGGCTCAAACTCCCCTCAAGCTTTCAGGGCAATGTTTTTAAATCAGATAAGAGAAAGCGTTGCAGCTGTGTGGTCAGCTCATGGACATTCTTCTGATTGGTTGGTGGTGAGTAATCAGGAGGGGAAGTGACATTATCAACCTTCTGGTTATAACCTGTCTGAGTTCCACATGCTTGTGGTTCACATTCAGTCAGCTTTTTCCACTGGTAAGGGTTTCGGTATCTGCAGAACAGCTCAAAGTATATGGCTCAGAATATTATCTGTAGTCCTTGAGGAGGAACTAAAGGTCCTTGACTTTGTTTACAGGCTAAACTATTATTATTTTTTCTTGCTTGCTTGTTTTCCTTGGTTTCTGCATTTTCCCACTTCTCTGATTATATTTAGTTTTTGAAATTTGGGGAAGGCCTAGGAGGCTAAAGTTTTTCTACAAACCAGAGGAAGGTGGAAGACCCGTTGTGGGGTCTGTCACAGGAAGGCCCCATAGGATCCTGCTTGCTTATATTCTTTTTGTGGAAATAAAAACAGGTATGTGAACTATCTCAGCAGACCATTTAATTAACTCAAACTACAAAACAAGCCTAGCATGGTTGTTGGAAATGCTTCACAGTGAATAACTATCTAAGATGTAGTCTAAATAAAAGTGAAGACAATTTATTTTTAGTTCATGTGACATTTAAAATGTGTAAAATTTTCTAGGTAATTGCTTGACCATGCTTCCACTCATGTGTGCCATTTCTCCTGGGCAAAAATTTCAGGAACAAGGGGAAGAAAGTAATTCTCCTAGTGGATCCCTCATTCACAACCCCTCTTTTTGAGACTATATGGCCAAATTCAAAATCATGCTGAGAAGTTGAATTTATTGAATTCATTAGCAACATGGCAACAAATAATTATAGCAAATAATAAGCTAAAGAAGGTGACTTAAGTAATAAGCTAAGAAGGCTTTACTGCTTTTATATATTCCTTCCATCATTAAGATAATATCCTAGGCTTTCAAAATGCGGTGAAACAATGTCATAATTATTTTTATTTGGCTTGTTTTTCATGATTCTTATTTAGATCTGGGGTCATGTAGAAAATTGTAAAAATTACATATATATAATATAAAATGGATATTTATACACATATATCAAAAAGAACAATTCACTAAAACATATAGCTTACAGAAAGATATAAAAAACAGTGGGATTTTTATTTTGTCAAAACCTTGTTAGTCATGTTTTGGTTTTGGATTTGCAGTCCATGGAGTATTTTATACTTCTCAAATTTCTTCTGTTCACTTGTGTCTCTCAAACCTAATAGAAATCTTTTTCCCCTTCAAGTAGTACTTGTCTGCTTCTAGAGCTACCAGGGGAATACTTTTTAAAAAATTGTTCAAACCAGCTAGAGCAGTGCACAAATACACACCGAATAGGAACATATTGAAAAACAGCCTTCGAAATAACCAAAATCATCTAAAGGCTCATTGTAAAAAAAATACAGAGAACAAAGTAAAAGGAGTGCCTTAAGGGCTTAGTTTCAATTTCTGCTATAATCCACCATTTCAGATAGAGTTAATTCACTAGACTGTGTACACATGGATAATTTAATTCCACAGATAATCTCGAATATTTGTCTAGGGATAAAATGTCAAACTTTTCCCACTAAACCTTTTCACCTCACCTTTGGACGAGTGGTCAAATGGGGGAAATTTGTGGTTGTCTCTCGTTTGCCTAACTGTATGCCAAGGACAATGCAAACAGAGTATGAAGCAAATCTCCCATCCCTCTCCTATCTCAGTTATGTCTTGCCCAGGCTGGGGGAGGGAAGTAAACCATGAAGTAGTAAAATGCAAAAGCCAGAGGTTTTTTAAAAAAGACATTTAATTTATTTTAATAATAGAGGGATTGTTATAATATTTTAATGTAATGTAAATAAAATTAAACCCTTCACATTGAAAGTGGATACCTGCTTGTTCTGTTTAGAAAGGCAATATTGAAAAAAACTTAGGATTTTGAGGCAAAAGTCATGTGTTTCAATCATAGCTCCACCATTTGCTAACTGAGTGACTCTCAAAAAGTTATAAAAATCCATGAATCTTGTATATTACCATATGTGAAATAGATCACCAGTCCAGGTTTGATGCATGAGACAGGGTGCTCAGGGCTGGTACACTGGGATGACCTGAGGGATGGAATGGGGAGGGAGGTGGGACAGGGGGTTCAGGATGGGGAACACATGTACACCCATGGCTGATTCATGTCAATGTATGGCAAAAACCACTATAATATTAGCCTCCAATTAAAATAAATAAATTTTTTAAAACATCCATGAATCTTAGTTTTGTTATCTATAAGATGTAAATAATAATAACCTTCTCAAAATATTGTTATAAGGATTAAGTAAGGTCACACACATGAAAAGTTGTTTAAACCATAACTGCTGCATAGTTGTTATCAGTCCATCCTAAAGGAGATCAGTCCTGAATATTCATTGGAAGGACTGATGCTGAAGCTGAAACTCCAATACTTTGGCCACCTGTTGGGAAGAACTGACTCATTTGAAGACCTTGATGCTGGAAAAGATTAAAGGCAGGAGGAGAAGGGGATGACAGAGGATGAGATGGTTGGATGGCATCACCGACTCAATGGACATGAGTTTGAGTAGGCTCAAGGAGTTGGTGATGGACAGGGAGGCCTGGCGTGTTGCAGTCCTTGGGGTCACAAAGAGTAAAACACACTGAGCAACTGAACTGACTGAACTGAAAGTATAGAATGTGAAAACTCTAATACAGGTTGTGCATGAGGCCAGGGTGTTTCAGAGTAACTGAACTTCAAAATATTATTGTCAGCAGCAGTCAGTGGAGCTCACTACAGGCTCCTATTTTTATAAACCCCTTTATAATTCAACATGTTCTACACATAGTAGCTGCTCACAAATTGATTTCCTGATAGATAGACTGAAAGTCAGGATAGTAACCAAGCATCTTCAATGCATCCTGTTTTCTGGCTGGCTAGGAATGGATAACTAGACAAGAAAAAATAAGGTCCTCTTGTAAAAAAAAATATGATTTATATGTAAAGTGTAAATATATTTATGAATATATATAAAATATATATTTCAAGTGGAAATAGTATAATGAAAACAATTTTTAAGTAGTGGTAACTCACTTTTCAATAATCAAGATGCCAATTCTTTTATAAATATCATTTTCTGTGAATTGTTATATGTGGTGTATATACAGAGGTCAATGGCTATGGAGTTCTAACATTATACTTTTCTTCAAAAACCTTTATATACTCCTGAAATGAGTCCCTGAATTTGGAAGACATATATCTTCCTAGGCAATTTTCTTGCTTTATATAAGAAGACAAAATATGACAAAGTTTAATTTAGAAGAAATTACAAGTAGTCTCATTTTCATTTATTTTGTGCATATTCAAATAAAGGATTTACTTTTTAGCTGCAGTCAGCATCACCAAAGTGAATTACCTCCAAAGAGAGTTGCTAGACAAAAAAATTCCACACCTGGCATAAGTATCATAGAATTGACAAATTGCTATTCCTTAGTGTGCTCATCAGATCACTTTCAGTTGCAAGTTGCAAGAATCTCAACTTCAATGAGCTTAAGAAACAAAAGACAGATTCATTGGCTCTTTCTACCTCTGTCTTTATTGTTGTTCAGTCACTAAGTCATGTCCAACTCTGCAACTGGACTACAGCACACCAGGTTCCCCTGCCCTTCACTGTCTCCCAGTGATTGCTCAAATTTATGTCCATTGAGTCAATGATGCCATACAACCTCTGTCACCCCCTTCTCCTCCTGCCCTCAGTCTTTCCCAGCATCAGGGTCTTTTCCAATGAGTTGGCTCTTCCCATCTGGAGGCCAAAGTATGGGGCTTCAGCATCTGTTCTTCCAATGAATATTCAAGGTCAATTTTCTTTAGGATTGACTGGTTTGATCTCCATCTGTCCAAGCAACTCTCAAGAGTTTTCTCTACACCACAATTTGAAAGCATCCATTCTTCAGTGGTCAGCCTTGTTTATGGTCCAACTCTCATATCTGTGCATGGCTATTGGAAAAACCACAGCTTTGACTATATGGACCTTTGTCGGCAAAGTGATGTCTCTAATTTTTAATATGCTGTCTTCTTTTGTCATAGCTTTCTTTCCAAGGAGCAAGCTTTTTTTTTTTCTTTTTAATTTCATGACTGCAGTAACTGTCCACGGTGATTTTGGAGCCCCCCAAAATAAAATCTGTCACAGCTTTTTCCCATTCTATTTGCCATTAGGTGATGGGACCAGATGCCATGATCTTAGTGTTTTGAATGTTGAGTTTTAAGCCAGCTTTTTCACTCTCCTCTTTCACCTTCATCAAGAGGCTCTTTAGCTCTTTGCTTTCTGCCATTAGGGTGGTATCATCTGCATATGTGAGGCTGTTGGTATTTCTCCCAGCAGTCTTCTTTTCTTAAATTAGAGGATAATTACTTTACAAGATTGTGATGACTTTTGCCATACATCAACATGAATCGGCATTAGGTATACATATGTCCCCACCCTCTTGAACCCCCTCCCACCTCCCTCCCATCCTACCCCTCTAGGTTGTCACAGAGCAGTGACTTTGGGTTCCCTGTGTCATACATCAAACCTCCACTGGCTATCTATTTTACATATGGTAATGTATATGTTTCAATGCTATTCTCTCATATCACACCACCCCTCCTTCCCCTTCTGTGTCTCCATTGCTGCCCTGCAAGTAGGATCATCAGTACCATCTTTCTATATTCCATATATATGCATTAATATACCATTTTTGCTTTTCTCCTTCTGACTTACTTCACTCTGTATAATAGGCTCTAGATTAATTTACCTCATTAGAACTAACTCAGATGTGTTCCTTTTTATAGCTGAGTAATATTCATGAGAAACGCTGGGCTGGAAGAAGCACAAGCGGGAATCAAGATTGCCGGGAGAAATCTCAATAACCTCAGATATGAAGATGATACCACCCTTATGGCAGAAAGTGAAGAGGAACTAAAAACCCTCTGGATGAAAGTGAAAGAGGAGAGTGAAAAACTTGGCCTAAAGCTCAACGTTCAGAAAATGAAGATCATGGCATCAGGTCCCATCACTTCATGGGAAATAGATGGGGAAACAGTGGAAACAGTGTCAGACTTTATCTTTTTGGGCTCCAAAATCACTGCAGATGGTGACTGCAGCCATGAAATTAAAAGACTCTTACTCCTTGGAAGAAAAGTTATGACCAACCTAGATAGCATATTGAAAAGCAGAGACATTACTTTGCCAACAAAGGTCTGTCAAATCAAGGCTATGGTTTTTCCAGTGGTCATGTATGGATGCGAGAGTTGGACTGTGAAGAAAGCTAAGCGCCGAAGAATTGAAGCTTTTGAAGTGTGGTGTTGGAGAAGACTCTTGAGAGTCCCTTGGACTGCAAGGAGATTCAACCAGTCCATATTTGGTTCTAACTGTTGCTTCTTGATCTGCATACAAGATTCTCAGGAGACTGGTATAGTGGACTGGAACTCCCATCTATTGAAGAATTTTCCACAGTTTCTTGTGATCCACACAGTCAAAGGCTTTAGTGTAGTCAACGAAGCAGAAGTAGATATTTTTCTGGAATTCCCTTGCTTTCTCTATGATCCAACTAATGTTGGATGTTTGATCTCTGGTTCCCCTGCTTCTTCTAAACCCAGTTTGTACACCTGGAAGTTCTTGGCTCACATACTCCTGAAACCTATGCTGAAGGATTTTGAACGTTATCTTACTAGCATGTGAAATGAGCATGATTGTACGGTAGTTTCAACATTCTTTGGCATTGCCCTTCTTTTTCTCACTGTACTTTATCCTGATTCTCTTTTGCTGCCATAATTCTTCTGTCTTGGGGTAGGACCATAACCAGCAGCAGCACAGGAGCCACATACCAATACCTCTGCTACCAGAGAAAAATAGAATGGTCCCTTTCCAAGCTCTCCAGCTATATTTTTACCCTGGAAAAAACCCCCTGAAGCCTTAAGAGGCTCTCCTTGGGCCAGTCCTGGGTCAAGTGTATGTGTGTGTGTATTGGGGGGCAGAGTCTAAGACCAGAAGAAGTGTGGAAAGTAAAAGAATTCTAGGAAGACAGAATTAATAGTTTTGATATTTAGTATAAAAACAAATTACTTTCACTTGTAAGGACAATTTTAGAAATTCCATTAACTTCTATAATGATTTGAATGAGTATTTTTAGCTAAACAATATAAGAAGAGGAAATGCTTTGAATTATTATTAAAACAACTATAATATCATTATAGAGGACAGTACAGCCTTAGATATTACTTTTGATGAAGGAAAATTTTATATATAATTGCTGAATTTGAACAAATTCTCTAACAATGAAATCAAAATGTGATATTGAGGGTTATATTGTCCTTTGACATCTTAGAAGACAAACTCCATTACTCCTTCTGAGAAAATTAACTCACTCAAACATTTCAGCATCATATTCCTTAAACATCACATTTCATATCAGCAAGACTAGAAAGACATCATGACCTCTAAAAAAATACTTCAAGTAAGTACTGTTTCTCCAGATTAAACCATCAAAATATTAAGGAGATGAATATATATCAAACAAAGGCTTGAAAGAGAGCTGAGTTGTAACTGCCTCTCTATTTTGATAGTGGTCAATCGTGGGTCTCTTCTACAGGTTAAGCAAATTGTATTAGTTTCATTACTGCAGAAATTTTCAGAGACTTTGATGAGCTACCATGTAACATTTCCAAAACTATGTGACTCACACAGCATTTTTAAAAATTGCCCCCACCCCAAGAATGCTTATTATCCTCTTCCATACAGTGATACTGTTTAGTAACAGGTTCCCATAAATTTATGACCTGAAGCTTGCTTGTCTTACATATTTCTTTGACTTTTAAGTTGGACCAGATTTTTAATAAACTGTTATAATTGAGAACGTCATCTTGTTAAATCTTCCAAAAATATTTATAAAATTCATGTGACATGTAATTTTTGAATTTTTAATTTGTGATTTCAGAGGAGCATAATAGAATATTTAAAATTAGGGTATGAATAATATCTACTATTTAAATGACTAGAAAATATATTGATAATGGTTTTTACCACAACACTCCTCTTTCAGCCCTCAAGTTTGCTAAAGATAAAAGAAAGCTAAGAATCACTATATCTTGCAAACTCTCCTATTCAGCCATGCTCTAACACTCCCCACAATCAACACCAAAGATACAATTGACCATAACATTGCTCAGAGAAACAAGCAAAGAGTCAGAAACACTAAAATGGTCTCAGACAACTCAATTAAATCCTTGAATCTTGGTTTTCCTCTATTTAAAAACAAAGGGCTTAGAATATTATAGCATTTATTCAATATATTATATTATTGTGAAGAATCAATAGGTAAAATATGGGAAGATAAACAAGTTATGCTATATAGCTAATAATTTTTTATTACTTTGCTACAGTCACCCTGCTTATTTAACTTCTATGCAGAGTACATCATGAGAAACGCTGAACTGGAAGAAACACAAGCTGGAATCAAGATTGCTGGGAGAAATATCAATAACCTCAGATATGCAGATGACACCACCCTTATGGCAGAAAGTGAAGAGGAACTAAAAACCCTCTGGATGAAAGTGAAAGTGGAGAGTGAAAAAGTTGGCTTAAAGCTCAAGATTCAGAAAACGAAGATCATGGCATCTGGTCCCATCACTTCATGGGAAATAGATGGGGAAACAGTGGAAACAGTGTCAGACTTTATTTTTTTGGGCTCCAAAATCACTGCAGATGGTGACTGCAACCATGAAATTAAAAGACGCTTACTCCTTGGAAGGAAAGTTATGACCAACCTAGATAGCATATTCAAAAGCAGAGACATTACTTTGCCAACAAAGGTCCATCTAGTCAAGGCTATGGTTTTTCCAGTGGTCATGTATGGATGTGAGAGTTGGACTGTGAAGAAAGCTGAGCACCGAAGAATTGATGCTTTTGAACTGTGGTGTTGGAGAAGACTCTTAAGGTCCCTTGGACTGCATGGAGATCCAACCAGTCCATTCTGAAGGAGATCAGCCTGGAATTTCTTTGGAAGGAATGATGCTAAAGCTGAAACTCCAGTACTTTGGCCACTTCATGTGAAGGGTTGACTCATTGGAAAAGACTCTGATGCTGGGAGGGTTTGGGGGCAGGAGGAGAAGGGAACGATAGAGGATGAGATGGCTGTATGGCATCACTGACTCGATGGACGTGAGTTTGAGTGAACTCCGGGAGTTGGTGATGGACAGGCAGGCCTGGCGTGCCGTGATTCATGGGGTTGCAAAGAGTCGGACACGACTGAGCAACTGAACTGAACTGACTGAACTGATGCGGGCTCTCTAACCTTCAGTCATCCTACACACTGGTGAAGACACTCTTCATAAATTGGATTACTTCTCTGTTGGGAAGGCCTGTTGGATGTCTTCTGCTTCCCCTCCAGGTTCCCTATCCAGTCTCTCTATCCTGTCCTTTATCCCAGAGGCTGACCTGTATTGACTACATCAGACTTTTCCCCTGTCCTCTGGCTTCTGGCAGGGTTTGCCAATGGTGAGCACTGATAGGAGATGACAAGGGAAGGTATTAGTCCTCTGCTGCTTTCTGCCACAGCCTGGCTGGCCACCCAGGGCTGAGGTCCTACTCCACTAAAGTGTTCATGTCAACAGTACCCTCTCTCTCTTTACATTCCATTATCTGTTCTCTTCTCAGGCTTGGTCAATCCACTGGTTGTAATATTCAATGTAAGTGCATCTTTAGATGGAGGCCCAGGGACATCTGCCTTTGGCCTAAAGCTTTCAAGAGCCCCACTCTGATTCTCCATATTAAAGGGAGTCTTCAGGGCTAAATAGATGTGGCCACTCAGGCCTGCTCTCTCCCCAACAAAACCATATACGCAGAACCTCAGAATTTCCTGCCACACCAACTTGTGACCATATTTATCCTTTTCCTTGGGTCATCTCTCCCCAAGGCAGACTATGCTGTGGATAAGTGTACTCGAGAGCCAGAGAAATAGCCAAAGGGTGCTGTATGTGAATTGTGGCTAGAGTTTGGACACAAAAGGTAGAGGTGCCACACCAAAGTATGAGCATCTTTTGCTAGTTCTTTAAGGTGCTGACATCTTGCCAAGCCATGCAGCTACAGGGCCACATGCACCTAATGAAAACACTTTCTTCTAATTTACAAAACTGGGCCATATGAACCAGTAGTAGCCTTGGAACTATTTAAACTAAGATTTTTTTTTTTAATTGTGCTACCCTAAACCCTAGGGATTTCTTGCAGGTGATTTGTGCGATACTGCCCGTTGGATAGAGTTTTTTTAATCTGAGTAGTAATGCTCTGATTACTTTTTTAAGTTTTATTAGAATAGCTAGTTCTGTACTTAAACAAATTTTGAACTGTGTTGTACTCTATAATCTAAAAATACACCTAAACCTCAATGCCTCCTGTTTCATAAAATCATGCACAATAGCTACAGAAGTGTCACATTTACAAAAACATTTAGGATTTCTTGGCAAATTATTACAATTTTCAGAAACTTTTAGTAGTCAAATGTAAAGGAGTCCCAACTTTGTAGGAGACATACAATAAAAAATACAAACTAATAAATAAACAAAAGAATTTTATCTTTCCTTTAACTTTAACTTCAGAATAATCTTGTAAGGCATTACAAAACAAAAAATCTGTTGATCTAATGCACCCTGCTGCTGCTGCTGCTAAGTCGCGTCAGTTGTGTCCAACTCTGTGCAACCCCATAGACGGCAGCCCAACAGGCTCCTCTGTCCCTGGGATTCTCCAGGCAAGAATACTGGAGTGGGTTGCCATTTCCTCCTCCAATGCATGAAAGTGAAAAGTGAAAGTGAAGTCACTCAGTCGTGTCCTACTTTTAGGAACGCCATGGACTGCAGCCTGCCAGGTTCCTCCGTCCATGGGATTCTCCAGGCAAGAGTACTGGAGTGGGTTGCCATTGCCTTCTCCTAATGCACCTTAGAAATGTCCAAATTCATTTTGCATCATAAAGATACAGCCACTTTAAAAAAAAAAAGAAAAACTTTATCAGACCAAATATTCTAAGGAAAGATAATAACAACTATAAGTGCTTAGGAGCTATACTTAACAATTGTTTGAAAACTTATAATTAACTTACTCTTTAACTCATCTCTGGTTCCAAATCGGGAAAGGAGTATGTCAAGGCTGTATATTGTCACCCTGCTTATTTAACTTATATGCAGAGTATATCATGTGAAATTCCAGGCTTGATGAAGCACAAGCTGGACTCAAGATTGCCTGCTGGGAGAAATATCAGTAACCTCAAATACGCAGATGACACCACCCTTACAGCAGAAAGTGAAGAACTAACGAGCATCTTGGTGAAAGTGAAAGAGGAGAGTGAAAAAGTTGGCTTAAAACTCAACATTCAGAAAACTAACATCATGGCATGTGGTCCCATCACTTCATGGCAAATAGATGGGGAAACAGTGGAAACAGGGACAGACTTTATTTTGGGGGCCTTCAAAATCACTGCAGATGGTGACTGCCACCATGAAATTAAAAGACACTTGCTCCATGTAAGAAAAGCTATGAACAACCTAGACAGCGTATTAAAAAGCAGAGACATTGCTGACAAAGGTCCATCTAGTCAAAGCTGTGGTTTTTCCAGTAGTCCTGTATGGATGTGAGAGTTGGACTATAAAGAAAGCTGAGCTCCGAAGAATTGATGCTTTTGAAATGCAGTGTTGGAGAAGGCTCCTGAGAGTCCCTTGGACTGCATGAAGATCCAACCAGTCAATCCTGAAGGAAATCAGTCCTTAATATTCATTGAAAGGACTGATGGTGAAGCTGAAGCTCCAATACTTTGGCCACCTGATGCAAAGAACTGACTTATTGGAAAAGACCCTGATGCTGAGCAAGATTGCAGGCAGGAGGAGAAGGGGACAACAGAGTATGAGATGTTTGGATGGCATCACCGACTCAATGAACATGAGTTTGAACAAGCTCAGGGAGTTGGTGATAGACAGGGTAGCCTGGCGTGCTGCAGTCCATGGGGTCGCAAACAGTCGGACATGACTAAGTGATTGAACTGAACTGAAATCTTAGATGTTAAAGGGTTATGATTTGATTAGTCTGCCCTTTTTATTATAATCATGTTTAACAAAATATGTTAATTTACAAAGTGATTGATAAAATATTTGATAGTAAAATATGTCATTTTACAGATAAGGGTATTAAGTCTCAAAGATTTTCAGAATATTTCCTGAGGCCATACACTGTTATAAACGGCAAAGCCAATTTCAGCACTCAGATATTCTGACCATGAATTCATTAGATTCAGATCTCAGCTATGATGTCCAAAACCAAGATAAATCTAGTTGCTTTGTTTATCTTAGAATCAGTTATCATATTTTACAAGTGGAAATTTATATTTTAATATTTGCATTGCCATTTATTTTATTCTAAGTTTTTGTTAAAATGCCATAATAAATATGTGATATATTCTTTTAAGCAACTTTAAAGAACTATAATATCAATGAATGACTTTATAGAAAGAATTATTGAATAGAATTTCCAATTAATGTTGAAGAAATACCTTGGTTCAGCAACATCCAGTAAGTGAGCACATAAATAATTGCTTATTAAAGACTTTATGTATGGAATATTACAACCTCTAAGTATTAGCAATTCTATAATGAAAACATTATGATTTACTTGCCACTACCATTAGTAATTGACACCATGGATTATATAATATTACTTCCTGCCAGTAATTTTGATTGAAGCCAAGGAGAAGTGGTCATGAAATATACATTTATAACTCTATATGACTACAGTACAATTACTATGAATGGCTGATGAACTCTTTAACTTTCTGATACTCATTGACAAGCTGTATTAAATTTCATTCTATGGCACCTGTCAAGGGAAATACAAAACTCTATTTACTGGGCCAATTAGAAAGAGAAAGAATGTTCAATCAAATTTATGAGAGGTCTGAATAAGTTATATCAGATTTATCCTTGGATAGGGGAAGAACATGTTCTTAGACTTTTGCACTTTTGATATAGGAAAGAAATTGATTGGGACTCACGGTAATAGTAATTTTTGCAAGGTCATAACATACTAGGGGCCCCTCCTTTGTAGACCACCTGAAGGTCTGACCCTTGGGGATCACAGGAGCATACGATGGTATTGCAAAGCCAGGGTGACAAAGCCCCATTTCTTTCATGTTCACGTGAGGACAAGGCTGTCCAGATAAATTTATCCATTAAGGATTCTTACTCATAAACTGAAAGCAGAAAATCTATCTCCAATCTAGAATTTGTCTAGGTTAGAAACGTATCTCTCTCACATGCGAGAAAACAAAAATATGGCAAATCAACAAACCACGTGCCATTGCTGAAACTTCTGATATCTCTTACAGAAATACTACTATTTGGACTATGTATGGTCACTTATTATTGTCTGAACACACACATTTTTAAGAAGGAGGGAGGGGGAATCTATACCCTCTAAGCACAAACAGAGGTAGAATTCAAGGTCTTTCTGAAAATGACCTAAGAAACTAATATGTAAGCCAAAGAACTGTAGAAAAAAAAAAAAATTTGGCCCATGGCCCCTTTAAATTTCTTCCTCAGCTAAACAGACATCTAGTAATTTAGAAAAGAACCCACCCCCTTGTTAGACTAGCTGAGGGACAATCCCCTGTTGTCATTTTTATTGTCTGCCCTGGAGAAGGAGGCAGCTTGGGATGCCTAATGGAATCTTGATTCTATTTCACAGCTACAGAGCACAGCCAGAGGCCCGTGGTGCTTTTGTGAGCCAGAATCCACGGAGGCTAATTTTGGCTGAATAGAGGCTAAAGAGAATTCATTTTTCCTTGTTACATTTATTTCACTAAAATTGTTCAAACTCACGAGATATTGCTGGAAGGACACCAGCAAGCACTTCTTAATTGGGGCCCCCATTCAGCAGCAAAAGTGACTTTGCAGGGACCAGCCACAGAGGTGATGAGAATTTCAGGAGCCCTAAATGCATGGAAATTAACCTGAACACAGGAGACATCAACATTATCTCTGCTTAGATGTGGAATATAATCTCAAGGCTTCTGTTTCACATTCTTGCTAGAAACTGTAACCATGGCTCTCATCTTTCAGTTGCTACATATGAAAGACTTCATGTCTGGAGATCCCCAGTAGCTCCTGCTGGGCATGCTCAGGGAGGTAATTTCTATTTGCACCCCCAACCCCCCAACACTGCGAGTCTCCAGAGATAACTAGCAGCAACTGAGTATTAACCAGTTTGCAGTAAACCAAATGGACAACAGAGATAGAAGAAGAATCATTTTGCCTTTCTCTCCCACTTCAAATTTTAATGAGTAAGAAAAATCTTACATTTATGTGTTTAAATGTGTGCAGTATTCCAGTCCTACAAATTATCTCAGTGTTATTAGCGCAGAATTCTATCCTGAATTTTAATTTTGCACACATCCCGATTACTACTTATATTTCTAACTTTGCATGTATTTTTAGCTCAATAATTAATAAGGATAGCCATTAAAGTTGCTAAAATCTTGCAGAACAAAATTCTATAAGAGCTTGCTAATTGTTGGTATTATTCTTACTATTTTTTACGGGTTCCAGCATCTTTGTTTAAAGGCAGCAGCATCCTCAGAAGATACCCAATCGAAAGTATTATCATTCACACTTTACAGGTGGAAAAATTAAAGCTTATGAGA
The DNA here is from genome assembly GCF_019923935.1 of Bubalus bubalis. Lineage (NCBI taxonomy): Eukaryota > Metazoa > Chordata > Mammalia > Artiodactyla > Bovidae > Bubalus > Bubalus bubalis. The sequence continues at coordinate 84,476,953 of NC_059158.1, forward strand.
CACTGATGAAATCAATTGATGGAGGAATTTCTATCTTCTATTTCAAAACTCACTCTTTTGGAATCAGCAACAGAAAATAAACCTAATGTGTCTTTTTCCCAAAATGAATTTAAAACAGAAGTTGAACATGGAAATCCGTATTTCACAAAGGAAACTTGTGGAGAAATGAATCTCCCTGTAACAGGTACTCCACGATGTTTGTTGTCCAGAGGGTTCTGAGGGTAGTTAACCTAAGTTCACCTGCATTAAATATTGACCCTGAGGGGCAATTTGAGGCCTTGCTAATGGGGCAATTTGGGGCCTTAATGATGCAGACAAAAAGGTCCACAATCCTACTTGATGAAGTGAAGAGGCTCATTAGCATGATTTTCAAGGGTGGTGCTCAAAGAATTAGCTTGCCATCCAAAGCCATGTCTAAACTGGTCAGATAAAGAGCTCTTCATTTAGCTAGAGTGCTGTATTTGACCAGTGCCTCCAAGTTCCAATGCATTTGCCATTCTTTCCTTTTAGAGGACTTAGTTTTTTTTTTATCTCTACCTAAATGAGGAGATTTTTTTTTTTACTTTCTGCAAAACTCTTAGAGCGTAAAAAGTGTGTCTTTTTAAGCAATACAAAATAAGAGAAGAGTTAATGTAAACTTACCCCAAATGACCAATTATCCCCACTAAAGCAAAGTTCTGTAGTAAAAACAATGGGATTTTGCTTAAGCTCCTGGATTTGTGGAAAAGATGCCGATTTTCAATACACAGTGAAGGCACATTTAGGAAATAAGGCAAGCCAAATCATTTTTAAATATAAAACAACTGACCAACAAATACCATCACATACTAATTCCATTGAGTTGCATGGAACTTTCACAAGTGCTTAGAGAATTTAAATCTATAATGTCCTAAGTAGACAAATCCACACTAAAATACATACCACACACACACACACATCTAGCATGCAAACCCACATGTCAATATTAACTTAGTCAAATAGAAAAGCCAGCTGTACATGAACTTCGTGCTTCATCATTAGAAATCCACATTCATTCAACAAATATACAGTAAGAATTATCAACAGGGCTGGAGAATTTTCCTTGTTCATAGAAAATGTGTTTAAAAATTCTAAGAAATAGAGTATTCAATGAATAATGGAAAATATCTTACAAATATTTAAGTTCATCAAATAAATATATAACTGTTTTATTCTTGTATAATTGTCTGTAATATATTGGCACACTGTCTAATTCAATTACCAAATACAAGGATAGACTGTTCTTTAACTTATTCTTTACTGCTAGACTAGATAGACTGAAACGCCCTCAGCTGTGCCCTAGGCTCTTACTGCCTCAAGCTACTGCTTTAGTGATGGATACGAGGGCAAAATAAAGAATGAAAATTCAAAATGTGACACTTTTAACTAATCAACTGCAAGATAATTTCTTTTCAGCACTGGTAAAAGTACCCTCTTCCTACATGTGGGCTCTGTATTTGGCTATAATCTTTGGAACAGGCATGTTTAAAAAATGGAATAATGTAATTATTATCAAAACTAATTTGTACCTCAAACAGCCCAAATTAGATTCAATAAGCGCAGCAGAAATTACAGTGATTTAAGTTCCGCTGTTTCATCCTACTAAATTTTTAATTGTGGCAAATATGTTCTGCTTCTGTGATGTAGAATAAAGAGGGAGGGGGAGTTGGCATATATGCCTGACATTCCTCCATATAAAAATGTTTTTGTAATCACTTTATTTAAATAGTAACATTTTATTTTTTTAAGCACTTAGTTTCTTGATCAGGATCCATATTCATGGGGTCTTGCTATAATCCACTTTACCACTTAATGTTGCAATTCAAATGTTCAGTCAGAAGCAAAGCCCTCCAGAATAAAGCATGAATATTACCGTGTGGGGCTGTAAAGAGAAGACTATTAGAATATATCACCAACACACTAGGGGACCATTTAGTCCACTGCTCTAAATACATCATTTAATTACAATGGAGACATTACTTCATGTTTCTACTGATGTAAGTATTATTAGAATTCATGATATTCGCAGGCTACTGTGGGCCATTACATTGGCCATAAGCTATTCCATAAGATTTACTACTAAAGGCCCGCAAGGGTATTTGAGCATTCATGGATTCTGTGGCAGTAGGCTTTTATCTAAGACACATAAGTGAGGGACAACCAAGTTATTATCTCTAAGAAACATAGCTTAATATTTTGGATTCTAAAGGTTAAGGTACCATAAATCCTGAATTACTCTGAGATATCACATAAAAAGACATTTTTATTTTATTTTACTCTATTCCGCCTCTTAAAATATTTTATGATGGCAGTTCCTAGAGTTGTACCATGTTGTTTACATTCAGTCCCTGGATGCATCAAAGCAGACATAGCAATTCTTCGCAACTGTAGTAATGAAAGCAAAAATATATTTGGGGGAGGGTGTGTGTATGTGTGTGTGTGTGTATGTGAAGTTTCTGGCCTAGAAGGAAGGGAGAGGTTAACAGAATGCTTCATTTTTTTAAAGACATACTCAATTTCCATTTGGGGAGACCTGCTCTCAGTGCTTTGATTGGTCCTTTTCATGAGGGTGTCCTTGTGTTGGGCTGAGCTGAGCTGATCTGCCTTTGAATGCAAAGCTGGGATCCTCTTTGCTTAAGGGACTACATAGGGAAGCCAGGATTGTGCAGAATCCACTCCAAGAAGCAGCTTCAGAAGGCTGCCTACTTTTTGAACAATGAAAATTGCAACCAGAAGACTCAGGAAAGACTGATGAAGAGCTTAGTAAGTTTTGTCACAAAAATAAGCAAGAAGAAAAACTTTCCTCTCTTATAGAAACTTATAAATAACTTCCCAACAAATCAAAGATCAGAGGTTTGGGAAAGCAATGCTTTGAAACGGCAAGTGAAACATAAAACTCAGCCAAACAATTCAATTTGCCTATGTCATGACAATGCTAGCTTCATGTTTCAAGTGTTTTTCTTGGTATTGTAAGGCATATGTTAGGTTTCTGAATCTGAACACATGAAGTACAACATAATTCTTCTGTGTTTTCCAGGACAACTACTAGACAGATTCATCAGCAGTGGTAGCCTCATTGAGACATGGTTCTAAAATGACAGAGCAGCAAACAGCTAGAAGGGTCTATTGAGGGCACGGAAGTTATGTTACTGGAGGAGCAGTTGGTTTGAATGCCAAAAGCCAACTGAAAGTTGGGCAGACAAGTCAGATGTCTGGTCTCTGAACTTATAATATAGATGCCACTCTTCTGGGGCAGATTTTTTAATCATTTTACCTTTCTCCCTAACTTCCTTTTCATGCCAAACCAATCAAGTTCCAGAATGGCCCTTTAAGTCCCATTCTCGGTCCTTAAGATTTCTCCCAATAGAAGAATTTCTACCACTGCTACATAAACTGTCTCCAGAAGAGCTACTCACTGGTCAAGAAAAAGTTTCAATTTCTCCAGAAAAAGTTTCAATTTTACCATTCATCATTCTTTTTGCTTTATATGAATTACAAAAGTACTAAAATGTTACGTTTAAGACAATGAAGTAAATAAAATAAGCAGCACTACAGTGAACAAAATGGACTATTCTTCATTCAGTTCAGTTCAGTTCTGTTGCTCAGTCGTGTTGGACTCTTTGTGACCCCACAGACTGCAGCACATCAAGCTTCCCTGTCCATCACCAACTCGCGGAGCTTACTGAAACTCATGTCCATTGAGTCGGTGATGCCATCCAACCATCTCATCCTCTGTTGTCCCCTTCTCCTGCCTTCAATCTTTTCCAGCATCAGGGTCTTTTTCAATGGGTCAGTTCTTCGCATCAGGTGGTCAAAGTATTGGCGCTTCAGCTTCAGCATCAGTCCTTCAAATGAATATGCAGGACTGATTTTGTTTAGGAGTAACTAGTTTGATCTCCTTGCAGTCCAAGGGACTCTCAAGAGTCTTTTCCAACATCACAATTCAAAAGCATCAATTCTTTGGTGCTCAGCTTTCTTTCTCTATTTTTCATTAAAATCTAAAATATTTAATCAGTTCAATTAAATAAAAAAGCATCAAATATATGCACTAGTATTATTTATAATAGTCACATATCTACCTTTTCCACCTTAGAATGTACTAAAACATTGCCCTTTTGAACCGAACTTCTAGATTTAACCACTTCCTATTTTGCATAAAATGTATAATGCATAGATTTTAATCTCAAACATACTAAATATAAATGGTATTTTAAAAGCTGAGTATTTGAATTCACAGGTTTATGAGAATAAATAAGTTTTTAAGAAAATCAATACTATTTTTCAATGAAATTGCCATACTGTGAAGACCATGCACAATTTCTAACTATGCAAGTATTAGCCTTTGATATATAGCTATTGATAATAGTCTAATATTATATGAGTTGTGTGCCCAACTAACATAATAATTAGACTCTCAGTATGAATCTGCATGACTCTATGTGCATTATGAGTATTATGTCATTTAATCCTCAGAATAACTCCATTACACAGGTATTATTATCATGCTGATTTTATGGATGGGAAAACTGAGGTAGAGAGGACTCAAGCAACTTGCCCAAGGTAACATAACCAATGAGCACCAAAAAGCAGAGGTTGAACTTAGCCAAATGACTCTCCAGCCCCATTCTTAACAAAGGTGCTGTACCCCTCACACTCAACTGCATGATCACACAAATGGATAGCTGTTAAGGAAAGAAAAGGCAAGAAACACACAATGTTGCGGTCTTCATAGAAATGTTTCTACACATGCTATGCTTTTTTCAATTACACCATTAACATATCTGACCTGTGTATGATTCACTGATTTTCTTTTCTGAAGCCATATTTTTCCCTATAGATTTTTCCAGCTATACACGTTCACCAACAATAGGTGACAGCTTTTTATTATCCTTAAACAAATTTCAGTCCCTCCCTTCGTGATGTGTGTGAGTGCTCAATTGTTTCCAACTCTTTGTGACCCCATGGACTGTAGCCTCCCAGGATCCTCTGTCCATGGGATTTCCCAGGCAAGAATACTGGAGTGGATTGCCTTTTCCTCCTCCAGGGGATCTTCCTGACCCAGAGATCAAACCTGCATCTCTCACATCTCCTGCATTGACAGGAGAATTCTTTACCACTAAACTACCTCAATCCCTCCCTTTAGAAAGTAATAAAAATCACCATAATCATAACTTTATCCAGATATTCTTATTAAAAAATATTATGGTCTAAGGAGCTGCTGCCCCTCTTCCTAATTTCAAACCAAGTACTTCTTCCTTTTAGGACCCAGCAGCACCTGTAGAATGGGAGCTTGGGCTCAGGGGGGCGGCGGGTATGAACACAATTCCAATGGAGAGAGCCAGCACAGGCTTTTAGCAGCCTCTGGGCCAGAGATACTGGCAGCCCAAAGACCAGGGCTGAGGATCAGGGCTCCAAGATTTCTGACTGGAGAGAACTTCACCCCTGGTGACCTGGGGACATTCAATAGAAGCAGGCTGGGAAGATTTAGGGTTGACCTGGTTCTTAAAGAGTGAGCTGAATAGGTAGACTGATGCTTCAGTTCAGTTGCTTAGTCGTATCTGACTCTTTGCAACCCCATGGACTGCAGCCCCTGTCCATCACCAACTCCCAGAGTTTGCTCAAACTCATGTCCATCGAGTCAGTGATGCCATCCAACCTTCTTATCCTCTGTTGTCCCCTTCTCCTCCTGCCTTCAATCTTTCCCAGCATCAGGGTCTTTTCCAATGAATCTGTTCTTCGCATCAGGTGGCTAAAGTATTGGAGCTTCAGCTTCAGCATCAGTCCTTCCAATGAATAATCAGGACTGATTTCCTTTAAGATTGACTGGTTTGATCTTGCAGTCCAAGGGACTCTCAAGGGTCTTCTCCAACACCACAGTTCAAAAACATCAATTCTTTTGCACTCAACTTTCTTTATGGTTCAACTCTCACATCATACATACATACATGACTACTGGAAAAACCATAGCTTATGCTTAGGAAGAGTCTGTGTTACAATGGAGTATTATTCAGCCATTAAAAAGAATACATTAGAATCAGTTCTAATGAGGTGGAAGAAACTGGAGCCTATTATACAGAGTGAAGTAAGCCAGAAAGAAAAACACCAATACAGTATACTAACGCATATATATGGAATTTAGAAAGATGGTAACAATAACCCTGTGTACAAGACAGCAAAAGAGACACTGATGTATAGAACAGTCTTATGGACTCTGTGAGAGAGGGAGAGGGTGGGAAGATTTGGGAGAATGGCATTGAAACATGTAAAATATCATGTATGAAACGAGTTGCCAGTCCAGGTTCGAAGCACGATACTGGATGCTTGGGGCTGGTGCACTGGGACGACCCAGAGGGATGGAATGGGGAGGGAGGAGGGAGGAGGGTTCAGGATGGGGAACACATGTATACCTGTGGCGGATTCATTTTGATATTTGGCAAAACTAATACAGTTATGTAAAGTTTAAAAATAAAATAAAATTAAAAAAAAAAAAAGAGTCTGTGTTAGACTGATGCTTACATTAGACTAGACTAGATTAGATTAGACTGAAGCATAGAAAGGGTCATGTGTGTGTGTCTGTGTGCTCAGTCACATGCAAATCTTTATGTCTCCATGGTCTGTAGCCTGCAAATCTCCTCTGTCATGGAATTTTCCAAGCAAGAATACTGGAGTGGGTTACCATTTCTTCCTCCAGGAGATCTTCATCACCCAGGGGTCAAACCAATGTCTCTTGTGTCTTCTGCATTGGCAGGCAGAGTCTTTATCACTGCGACACATAGGAAGCCCTTAGAAAGGGTTAGGATTTCATTACTTTCTTCATCCCATTTATTGAGCAACTGCTATGTGCAAAGGTTTGCTTCAAGTGTCAGGGATACCAGATTGAAACAAAAAAGGCAGAAATCCCAGGCCTTTTGGGTCTGCCATTGGGGTGGGAGTGGTTAAAACCAAAGTTCATAGCAAGTGCCCACAAAACATGTCCCATTGTTCCTGGAAGTATGACTTACTCCCAACTCAGCCCTCCCACCAGATTTTGCCTCCAAAAGGAGCAGCTCTAGTTACAGCTTCACACTTTTAGACACTGCCCCAACCCATGCATACATGAAGTCCTGGGTCCCCATATTTAGCTCACTAAGCTCTCTCTTTGAAGTCACTCTGTCTTTGCTCAAGGTAAAGAAAGAGCCCCTCCCATCTCTTACCCTCAGGGACAGGGATGGGAGCTCAGCATACAAGATTTTCTTCTCAGTTGTAAAGGGTCCACTCTTTTCTGGCTGATGACAGCCTAATACCAGAAGGAATGATTTTAACATTCTCTTTGCACGGAAAGATGTGTTTAGATAGTCTAAAACAGTGCCTTTGTTTTCTTTCATGTAACCCTAAATTTTTAAATTAGGTACCTTCATGCCTATTTTTAGGTTGATAATTAAATTTTTATCCTATATTTAAATAGCTACAAAAAATGTAATTACTGGCATTAGAACAAAACCTGTTTCATTACTCTTTTAATACATCCCATGAAATCTGTCACAGCAATTTGATACCCATCACAATCCTTTTAAAATACATGAACAAACTCTTCTCTAACAGTTGGAAAATTTACATCACTCTTTTTACTCTTTGAATTTAAATTCCCATCCTAATTCCCTCCATAAGAATTTTGACTAATGTATTATATTGCTATGCTTCAAATTATTTTTGTAGTCACTCCAGTGTACTTCTATGGGTCTAAAATATGTATATAAATAAACAAATTTAACTTTTGTGATCACAAGTTTCCAAATATTTTAAAAAATTATTCTGATTAATCCCTCATTACCATTACTGTTATTACATAATTGATTAAAATAACTTGGATATATTACAAATTTTGTTAAATAAGTTTCAAAGATAAAAGTATAATTTTATTGGAAGAAATATTTTGATGAGAATATTTGGCTATTATTTTTAGATAATTCATGGGTCCCTGGGTGAATATTTCTGCTGGAATGACACAGGATTTAGCATCAAATCTATCTATATGTTATACATATAAAAATAAGAAAATCTATCCCATAAGCAAGATGATGGTAATGCAAAGACTTTTACAATAGTAATGTTTTCAATTCTCACAACTCTTAAACTAAAAGCCAAAAGTCTTAACAAATATATTTTAAATTATAATTTGATTAGTCCCTTCTTCAATTTTATTCAAAAAATAAAATAAGAAGAAATCATCTGTTTCTTAAAAGAGTGAATTATTCCATTGTTGGAGTAATTCATTTCCTTATTTCTAATAAATAAACCAAGATTTATTAAATGACAGTCATCCCATTCTTCTTCCACTTAGAGGCATCTGGTTTAATTTCAGATACTCAGAAACAGTTAGAAAAAAGAAAAATACAGTTTATTACTTTCCCAAAATAAGTATTTTTATGTTTTTTACATATTTTTATCAAAATCATGTACCTATTGATTTGACTTATTGTCTTTGGAAAATAATTATTTTAAAACTAATGGCAAAGTGAGTATTTATTTTCAAATCAATCTGACTGACTTTCTATTAAAATTTTTTATTTCAAATAAATGTGCTAATTTGTGCCACTGTGCAAACCATCTCTCTTTTGAATTCTAAGATAGATGATGGATAGGTAGGTAGGTAGATAGATATAAATGAATGACAGATATTAGATAGCTAGATAGTATAGTGATTTGAATGGTAGATCCCTGAAGATAACTATGTCAAAACTCTGGAGCCTGTAAATATAACTTTATTTGAAAACAGGGTCTTGGAAGAAGCAATACAGTTAAAGATTTTGAAATGAGAAAATTATCATCAATTATCCAGGAAGACCCTAAATCCAGTGACAAGCATCCTTATAAGCAGTTGTTGTTGTTCAGTTACTGAGTCATGTCCAACTCTTTGTGACCCCATGGACTATAGTCCACCAGGCTCCTCTGTCCATGGGATTTCCCAGGCAAGAATCCTGGAGTGGGGCACCTTCTCCAGCACCTTCTCCAGAGGATCTTCCTGATTCACGGATAGAACCTGCATCACATGCATTCGCAGGCAGATTCTTTACCATTGAGTCACCAGGGAAGCCCCCTTGTAAGGAATACACAAAAGAAATCCACGTAGAGAAGACAAGGAGGTCATGTGACTATGGTGGCCGAGATCAGTGTGAGGCAGTCACAAGCCCAGGAATATAGCCAGCCATCAGAAGCTGAAAGAGAAAAGGAATTGATTCTCTCCTAGAGTCTCTAAAGGGAGTAAAGCCGTGCCAACATCTTAATTTTAGACTTCTGCCTTCAGAACTGTAAGAGAAGAAATTTCATTTAAGCCACCAAGTTTATAGCAGTTTTTAAATAACAGTGATAGAAGATTGATAAAGATAGATAGATAGACAGACAGACAAAGTCAAAGAAATTGCTGTATGGATGAAATACGGCACTTCACTTCCACCTTTCTTTCTTTTGTCCTTATTGGATTCTCCATAGTCTTCATATTCTTTATCAATATTCAGTGGACAGAAGGGGCAATGAATCTAAATGAAAATAATTATCTAAATTTGGAGCCTGCCAACATGGCCAAAATATTCCACTTCTTATGTCACGTGTCACTCCTAATAGAAACTGTCAGGTAATGATGTTAGGAAACAGCTAGATTAGAGGATCTTCTCCAAGAGCAGTATTTTATGAAATTTCTTTGTTTGGAACCTGAATATTTTTAAACCCAGAGGGAAAAAAGTCACCACATTAAGATTCAGAACCAGTTATGAGTTTCTTTAGTAAAGAAGGAGAATGAGGATTGCAAAGGAGAAAATGGAAAAGAAAAACCAGCATGACACTTGGACCACAGGTGTATTTTTAGGTAAAAATCAATCCACTAAAATAACACATACAGAAGCTGAAGATGTGGAAACTGATACTCTTAAAGCTGTCTATGCTACATACCTCTTGGAAAGTGTTGGTAAAATACATTTAAACTCCTGTGTGAAAACCTCTGGTCGGCAGTAAATGATCCAAAATTTGCACTGCCTAAGCTTAAACATTTCTAGGAGCCCTCTTGAAAGGAAAAGTACAAAGTTTTAGTATATGTTTAAATATAGGGTCTTGGGAGGTGCTCATGCAGCTGAGAAACCCTGAAGCTCAAGTTTCTTTAACTTCATGGTAACTCTACCTCCAGACATGTGGCTTCTTAGCACTTATTGTATAGTTGGCCTTTGGGACCTCAGTCCAGACACAAAGCATCCTATTTTAACATCCACTTAGAATTTTATTTCTTTTGTCATTTTTGATATTTCTTTGTGCAGGCCTGTATCTCTCCTCTCTTAGATCACAAGCCATTAAGAGTCATTTTTCTACTGCTGAACGTTCTGCAGAAGCCTGAATAACAGACATGCTGAAAATGTTGGTGACCAAATAAACTGACTCCAGCTTTTAAACCTGCAGCCAGAAATAGCAGTCTGGAACTATTTCTCTGTCCATATTTTCCAAACATCTCTTGGTACTGTGAATGTCCAAAAGACGTCCAAGTAAATTGTCTCAGATGTGTTCCAGGGATACTTGGAAACACTGGATACTCTGGAACACTGCTTGTTCCAGAAACCTCAAGGAGCACATGAGGGTAAGATAAGAATAAGTTGGAGCCTGGACAAGACACGCTGACAGCCCAGAAGCAAAATGAAGCTTTTAACTTGAGTGACCAGGGTCTCCTGCAGAGACCTCAGAGGGAATTTCTGGAATCTTGGTAGGTTCTGACCTAGAAGTTAGGTGGAGACCATGGTAGCTGGCACTATTCTCTGTATTTGCTCTATCATGACCTTTCTCACAGCTGCTTCTGTTCCCAGGCATAGCCACTCCCGAGGCCTCAAGCCTGGATCCAGAAAGAACCCTTCTGTGAGTAAGAGGCTGCTTCTCCTTTTGTTATTGTTGCTGTTTAGTCATTCAATCTTGCCCAACTCTTTTGTGACCCCATGGACTCTAGCCCACCAGGCTTCTCTGTCTGTGGGATTCCCCAGGCAAGAATATTGGAGTGGGTTGCCATTTCTTCTCCAGGAAATCTTCCTAACCCAGGGATGGAACTTGTGTCTCCTGCTTTGGTGTGCTTTTAGGGGGGCTAACTTCAGTGGTTCTATGAAATTTTTCCTTCATCAATGTATACTTTAGCATTATACTATACTATAACTAGGCATAACATTCTATTGGCATTTTATCATCCACCTCCTCTTTTACATGTATTTATGTTCAGATTGTATCCTTTTCCCTACAGCATCCTTAAGGGTGTAAATTGTATCAGAGCATTTCTGTGTAAACCTATAGCTCTTTGGATGATTATGGACAAGAAACTTAATTGTCTCCAGGACAGAATTTAGTTAGAAGTAGCAATTCCCTAACTAATTATACCTTCCTTCTTACAAATACATGTTTCTGTTGGGACACTGAGGAAGCCAAAATGAATATAAGCACGCTGACTCCTCAGCATCATTTCCCTCATCTTATAACATATTTCTTCCCACATTTCCTGACTTAAACTCTTAAGCACAGCAGGGTGGGCACCTCATTGTTAGAGCTTTTATGAATTATGTGTTTTCCAAGTAGATATAGAATTAACAGGTATATCCCCACTTCATCATTTGGTGGCCCTAAAAGAATTACTGCGTCTTTCACCTTGTGGTTCAAATGAGTTCAAAAGAGGAAGACAGCATTATATGATGGAAAGGGCCTCACGATCTCAATTAGATTAATAGACACTCACCTTAATCCAGTCCCACAGTACCTAACAAGGACTAAGTCTTGCTGTATAGATAATAAAATAGTAAACACAGATCATGCAATAGCCAGAACACATTTTTATTTGACATGTAAACTCTCAGCTAAAACTGGGTGAAGACAAAAACAGAAATTTTTATTGAATATTTAATAAACATCAGATTCTAGAAATGGATTATCTCATGCTGACATCAGTCCTATGAGTTAGATATGCTAATGGTTTCATTTTTTTAAAAAGGGAAAGTAAATTGTACTGTAGGTACATTGATGAAGGAAATGGTAACCTACTTCAGTATTCTTGCCTGGAAAATCACATGGACAGAGGAGCCTGGTGGGCTACAGTCCCTAGCATTGCAAAGAGTTAAACATGACTTAAGCAACTTAGCACAAGCGTGTACATATAGGTAGATAGAAAGGGAAGCAGAATTTGTGCCCCCCAGATGTTCCATTGGAGAAGGCAATGGCACCCCACTCCAGTACTCTTGCCTGGAAAATCCCATGGATGGCGGAGCCTGGTAGGCTGCAGTCCATGGGGTCGCTAAGAGTTGGACACGACTGAGCAACTTCCCTTTCACTTTTCACTTTCATTTATTGGAGAAGGAAATGGCAACCCACTCCAGTACTCTTGCCTGGAGAATCCCAGGGTCGGGGGAACCTGGTGGGCTTCCATCTATGGAGTCGCATAGAGTCGGACACGACTGAAATGACTTAGCTGTAGCAGATGTTCCATATTGGTAACTGACCATTACAGAAGGTTCTGAAAAATCTTCCCAGTTCTATTTACTTAAGGCTAATTTCTATGATAGATATGCTCAGTTGTGTCTGACTCTTTGTGACCCCTTGGACTGCAGCCCACCAGTCTCCTCTGTCTGTGGGATTTTTCAGACAAAAATACTGTAGTGCATTGCCATTTCTTCCTCCAATGGATTTTCTTGACCCAGGGATCAAACCTGCATCTCTTGCATGTCCTATATTACAGGAGGATCGTTTACCTCTGAGCCATCAGGGAATGAGGAAGTGACAGATGGGAGGTGGAAAATCTGGTGGTTTCTATTGGCTGTTATCTTCCTGTATAAGACATGACAACAACATCTATGAAGTTCTTATCAACAAACAGTATAAGCCTAATTGAGGATCCATGGTAAACCTTGCATCAGAAAGGATATTATACTGTTATTTTTAAGTTGGAATTAAATGCCCCCCTCTGGGCTATTGTGCTACAATTGGAGTAGAATGTTTTAAAGAAGGCCTTCCACAGGCCTTCTTTAAAGAGTATATATTTCTCTTCCTTTTGGGGGCCTGCAAAAATCAATATCCATGATATATGCAGGCTTTTTGATTATTCCCATTTCCATGGAAAAGTGGGTGCCTTTGGCAGATTATGCATAGTAAACTGATGGTCTTTTCAATATCTAAATCAATTCAAGGTCACTAGACACAACTCTTAGTAACCATCTCCATGAAAATGATTCCAAAATCCATCGCACAAAGCTTAGCCAAGATAACAGGATGGCTGTCATTTGAAAGAGCAATGTAATTTCCATAGGAAAAAATATCATTTGTGGCAGATAACTTTTGTTACTGTTTTGTGAAATGCTTGAATTCTTCAGGAAGCTCTCTTACTTCTATTTATACTTTAAAACAAGGTAGACTGAACTAGTCTAAGAAGTAAACCAACATGTTCTTCCAGCGTAAACATTTTTCATGATGGTGGCACAATCTGTTCTGGGATCGGCAGTATACAGTCATTTAGGACATCGTATAATATTTAAGCCAAAATGAAGACATACAAATAATTGTAAACACTTAACAAAAATATCCAGATAGTATATAGGTTTCATTACTAATACAGGAGTCAAATTACCTAAATACCATAGAAGTAGTTTCTGTTTTCACTTGACGAAAAAATTTGTAATGTTTGTACAAACAGAGTTGTAGGTTAGTTAAATTTGAAAATTTATATCTACTTCATTTCTTTTCAAAAAATTGATCATATTTCTGATATATATGAAATATCACACTATGCTTATGTGATGTGTTAGTTTTTTATTGCTACTGTAACAATTTACCACAAACTTAGTGACTTAAAACAACACAAATTTATTACCCTACCATTCTGGGGGCCAGAAATCCAAGATGGGTCATAAACATGGTTAAAATTAAGGTGTCAGTAGATCGGAGTTACTTCTAGAGGCTCTAAGTGAGGATCTGCTCGTGGTAGAAACTTCTACAACTTCTAGAGCATGACTGCATTCCTTAGTTCAAGGCTGCATCACTTTGATATACTTCTATCACCACAGCTCCTTCTCTTACTCTGACCCTGCTGTGTTATTCTTACAAGCCTTGTAGGGCCCACCTGGATAATCCAAGATAATCTCCCCATCTCAAGATCTTTAACTTAGTCACATCCTCAAATAAGGTGGCATATACCATATTCCATATTAGGTAACATATTAACAGGTTCTAGGAATTAATATGTTTATATCTTTTGAGGGAGAGCATGATTTGACTAAAAGTGAAATTCAGGTCTGGGACTGAATCCCAACTCCTTACAACTAGGCTTTGATTTCTAGAAAGTAGTTACTCCTCAGAGTCCTCATGGAAAAGTTAAGTGGAGCTTTAAAATAATTCCCCAGAGCACTACTCTTCATTCTCATTGGCTGGAGTTGTATGTCATGTCAAACCCAGAACCAATCAGGACTTTTGAGCAAGCGTATCAAATCGGTCTACACAGGAATGAATAAATGAATGAGGGTTCAGTTCTAGGCTTGAGGGTATACTGACCCACAAGCTGAAGGAAGAAGGATGAATGACTAAAAAAAAATTTAAATGAAAATAAAAATAGGAAAAATAGGGTTTTCTTAGGAAGGTGGAAGTGAGGATGAATGCTGAATAGGAAACTAACAATATCCATTGCTGAGCTTTCAAAACTTAGCCTAAGTAATAATAACAATGAAGAATAACTCTAAACACATAATTGCCTTAATTCTGTTAATACTTAGCATATTTCCTGGCACACAATAAATATGTATCAGCTACAATTACTATTCAATGACTTTATTAGACAGGTTTTTATACATGCTTTGTACAAGTATAAAATAGTTAAAATTTTTAAAAATAGGGACTTAAATAATCCCAAAATATGATAACTGACACTTCAGTTTTGTAAAAGCTGGGAGTCTAGCAAACAGAATTGTCTGCTGGTCATATTATGCCACATGTTGCTCCTCACCCCACAATTCCACGAGCAGCCTCAGATTTTAATTTCTATTTGCCCATCAGGTTGTTCACATTATTTTTCAAACTCTATCTGGCATTTCTTTCATGTGACAACAGGCTCTTTTTCACAATTGCTTCTCTGTTCTGTATCTCTCAGTGCTCTCCTTGCTGCCTGACACATGTAATTCTCCCAGTTTTCTGCTGTTATTTTGCCCTTCTTGGGTGACAAATATCACAGACAGAAATGCTTGTGGAGCTTCCCCAGTGGCTCAGCTGGTAAAAACCCAACTGTCAATGCAGAAGATACAAGAGGCATGAGTTTTATCCCTTGGTTGGGAAGATACCCTGGAAAAGGAAATGGCAACCCACTCCAGTATTCTTGCCTGGAAAATCCCATGAACAGAGGAGTCTGGCGGGGTACAGTCCATGGGGTCACAAAGAGTCGGACACCACTGAGCGACTGAACAACAAAGAAATGCTTTGTGGTCCACTTGCTCCTGGGATGCTCCTTTTTGCTGCCCTCATTGGCTACTCTCTGTCACTGCAGGTAACCTGACAGGTCTACGTGAGCTTTCCCAAGAGCAGGCAAACTCTTACGTGCTATTTAGTATATGAAACTGACATTCCCAAGCATGAATTCATGATGCAGGATAGAAGTGTCTTCTTCTCAATGCAATGTCATCAAACAGCCTGGTCTTAGTAAAGCAAGAGTGCTGAAAGACCTTAATCTAGCATGTTTTGAACCAGAGTCAGTTCATTTGAGCTGCTCAGTCGGGTCCAACTCTTTGCGACCCCATGGACTCCAGCACTCCAGGGCTCCCTGTCCATCACCAACTCCCAAAGCTTGCTCAAACTCATGTCCATTGAGTTGGTGATGCCATTCAACCATCTCATGCTCTGTCATCCCCTTTTCCTCCTGCCTTCAATCATTCCCAGCATCAGGGTCTTTTCCAGTAAGTCAGTTCTTTGTATCAGGTGGCCAAAGTATTGGACTTTCAGTTTCAGGATCAGTAATTCCAATGAATATTCAGGACTGATGTCCTTTAAGATGGACAAGTTTGACCTCCTTATAGTCCAAGGGATTCTGAAGAGTCTTCTCTAACACCACAGTTCAAAAGCATCAATTCTTCAGTGCTCAGCTTTCTTTATATTCCAACTCTCACATCCATACATAACTACTGGAAAAAACCATTGAAGGTGGGAGGAGAAGGGGATGACAGAGGTTGAGAGGATTGGATGGCATTACCGACTCAATGAGTTTGAGTAAATTCCAGGAGTTGGTGATGGACAGGGAGGCCTGATGTGCTGCAAGCCATGGGGTCACGAGTCGGACATGACTGAGCGACTGAACTGAACTGTGCTGAACTGACAACCATAGCTTTGACTAGACAGACCTTAGTCAGCAAAGTAATGTCTCTGCTTTTTCATATGCTATCTAGGTTGGTCATAGCTTTTCTTTCAAGGAGCATTCATCTTTTAATTTCATGGGTGCAGTCACCATCTGCAGTGATTTTGGAGCCCCCCAAAATAAACTCTCTCACTGTTTGCATTGTTTCCCATCTATTTGGCATGAAGTGATGGCACCGGGTGCCATGATCTTAGGCTTCTGAATGTTGAGTTTTAAGCAACTTTTTCACTCTCCTCTTTCACTTTCATCAAGAGGCTCTTCATTCTTCTTTGCTTTCTGCCATAAGGGTGGTGTCATCTGCATATCTGAGGTTATTGATATTTCTCCCGGCAATCTTGATTCCAGCTTGCACTTCATCCAGCCCAGCATTTTGCATGATGTACTCTGCATATAAGTTAAATAATCAGGGTGACAATATACAGCCTTGATGTACTCCTTTCCCTATTTCTCATGTTCAGGATACACATCATGTTTGCTTTCAGCCAGTTCAAGTCTCTCATAATAGGAGTCTCAGAATTAGTATGATCAACATCAAGCTCTTCAATATGTGAGTGTTTTAGCCATTTTAAAAGAAGCAGAATATTCTCAAAGTTTGGAGTCTAAGTGTGGTTTCACTGGAACCCTTGTGAATACCCTCCATTACAGTCAAATTAGATATTTTTTGTTTCTGTTATTTTTTTTTTAACTGAATTACCAAAGTCCTGAGTTTAGGAAGAAGGAACTAGGCAGAGTTTGAGCACTAACTTCATTGTGTCAACAAATCTGATAATAAACCCCTTCTATTTCCTGTAGCCTATTAATAGCTGGATCTATACAGAAAACTAAAATAGGTTTCCTAGTCCACTGGATTTCACACAATAGCACTGTGGACAAATGAGTTCTTGTTCTTAATAAATACTTTTGGGGGGAATGATGATTTGCTAGTTAGTGTTATGCCACTTTAAAGGGATATCAACTTGAATAAGTCAATGCATCTTCTAATGACTTGCAAGGGAATCTCTAAGCAATGTTGTACTGAATCCATTATGTTTTTCAGCATATTATATCCCTGGATGTTTTCCACTCAGAATTTATAAAATCGTTCTTCACGGTAGGTAAAATCCCCTTTTGTGATCCTCCCACACCACTCTCTTTGGCTGTCCCATGCTCTTATTCAAAACTCCCCCAGGGTCTCTGTGATGCCCTCACACTTTCTACTACCCAGTCTAAGCTTACTTTCTTCTCAATTCATCCCTTCACATCTCTTCTTTTTGGTACATTACCCCACCTCAATCCAAAAACCTGTTTCTCTAAGGCATTAGTTTCAGATGTTCAAAAAGCACAGTGATGTCTTATGTTAGTAACATTTCCTTCTAAAAAAGCATTTCTACATAGAGTTTCCTTATTTGATACTCATAATAATCCTTTTTTTTTTTTTTGGTTGGTTATGAGTTTGATACTCATAACCAATCCATATTGATAGACTGGACATTTTCATCCCTTTTACAGATGAGAAAATAGAGGGTCATGGGAATTAAATGAACTAAACTAGGCCAGAAAACAAACAAAGGAGATGTCTGCTTTGAGACACTTATGTGTGTTTTATGCTTCTAACTTTACTACTCCTTCACTCATCATTCTAAATCCTACTAAAATATTTAATTTGCACAGGCATTGTTCAAAACAAAGTCCTGCCTGTGCATGCATGTTCAGTCATAGCCAACTCTTTGCAACCCCATGGACAGTAGCCCACCAGGCTCTCCTGTCCATGGGATTTTCCAGGCAAGAATACTGGAGTGAGTTGCCATTTCCTCCTCCAGGGAACTTCCCGGCCCAGGGATCAAACCTGAGTCTCCTGTGTCTCCTGCATTGTTAAGTGGATTCTTTACCACTGAGCCACCTGGGAAGCTCCCCAAAAGAAATGGATTTCCCCCCAAAATGAAGTCACTTTTCCTTTCATGGATGAGTACAGCAATCAGTGTTTTTATTCGCTTGATTACAACTCCTGGGATGCGTAGTCAAAGCAGACGTTTTTGAACCAGATTATTCAGATAATTCAAAGAAGGCAATGGCACCCCACTCCAGTACTCTTGCCTGGAAAATCCCATGGATGGAGGAGCCTGGAAGGCTGCAGTCCATGGGGGTTGCTGAGGGTCAGACATGACTGAACGACTTCACTTTCACTTTTCACCTTCATGCATTGGAGAAGGAAATGGCAACCCACTCCAGTGTTCTTGCCTGGAGAGTCCCAGGGATGGGAGAGCCTGGTGGGCTGCCGTCTATGGAGTCAGACAGAGTCGACACGACTGAAGTGACTTAGCAGCAGCAGCATTCAGATAATTATCCATATTTTTATGCATATGCCTCTCCCCCTTCCTCCCACCTACACAGGTAAAAACGAGTAGAAATATAAAATGCACTATATGCATGCTTTCACCTAAAGAACCAAAATTTGAGGTGCGGTAATTTGGGGAAATCTTCTCTTAAGACTCAAGGGTCTCAAGAGAATTGCTTGTGTATGGTGACCTTTAGTTGCAGTGTGTCCTCCCTGGAGGATTGAAATTGAATTCTTCATGTTGCTGAGTGAGAACCCAGAGCCAGCACCCCCTGACCCACACATCGCCCAGTGGCATGCCGTGGCCTCACACGGACGCACGTGAGCACTGCGTTTGGAGGGAATCAAAATCGGTAGCAGCAGGGCTCTCATCCTGCTACATTGTTTGGAAGTTTTTCCTTCCAGATTGTGCTTTCATTTCAGTTCATTCTTCTTCGCTGTGTGCTGCAGTATGTACGGCTCAATTCTACACTTGCTTTTTTTAGCTTCTGAGAAACAAAAGTTGGTTATCTACTACCTGATCTTAATTTTATTATAAAAGTCCTAGGACTGAATTTTGCAAACAAATCTGAAGTCTGTGAGGTCTACACTATATTCATTATCCAATATAAAGTGATTGAAAACATCTGAAGAGCCCTCCCTCCTCCAAGCTTTTGGCCAGCCAAGATTTTGGAGCAATCAATGGCGACAGCAAGCCAACTTTATACAGGAAGCAGAGAGGAAGCTGTGAAACTAACGAAGCTTAAGCGGCAGAGCCCTCCCTTTGCCCAAGTGCCTGGGCTTCCCTGGTGGTTCAGACGGTAAAGAGTCTGCCTGTAATACATGAGACCTGGGTTTAACCCTGGGAGGAGAAGATCCCCTGAAGAAGGGAATGGCTACCCACTCCACTATTCTTGCCTGGAGAATCCCACGGACAGAGGAGCCTAGCGGGTCACACTCCATGGAATCACAGAGTCAGACACAAGTGAGTGACTAACAGTTTCACTTTCTACGAAGACCCAGATAGAGGAGCCTAGCAGTGTGTGTATATGGTCACATGTTATCTCTGAACTTGAAAAACTAAGGCATGTAACTACAATTGTTTACAGAGTCAGATTTCTCTCCAGTCTCAATTGGGTATCTGGGTGGCATTGGAAAAGCAATAGGCATTTGATGGCCCTGTATTAAAAGAGGGTGTCTTGGAGATACACTTAGTTTGAGCTTACTGGAATATATATGTGTGTGTGTATATATGTATATGTATATATACATATACATACATATATAATATGTATATATATTATTTATATATATATAATATATATATATATATATAAAATTCTCAGCCATGTCTGTGGTGCAGGTAAGTTTTAGTTGATATCCATTTCAACACAGTCATGGCCTCTAGGTGTCCTCCTATGGCCCATGGGGCCAGTGCCCCTAGTGCTGTGACAGCAAATGCAATGCCAGAGGTTGTATTATGATCGGAAGGTGTCCTTGTGTCTAGCTATGACCAACCTAGACAGCATATTAAAAGGCAGAGACATTACTCTGCCAACAAAGGTCCATCTAGTCAAAGCTATGGTTTTTCCAGTAGTCGTGTACGGATGTGAGAGTTGGACTATAAAGAAAGCTGAGTGCCAAAGAATTGATGCTTTTGAACTGTGGTGTTGGAAAAGACTCTTGAGAGTCCCTTGGATTGCAAGGAAATCAAACCAGTCAATCCCGAAGGACATCAGTCCGGAATATTCACTGGAAGGACTGATGTTGAAGCTGTAACTCCAATACTTTGGCCACCTGATGTGAAGAAGCGACTTATTGGAAAAGACCCTGATGCTGGGAAATATTGAAGGCAGGAGGAAAAGGGGACAATGGAGGATGAGATGGTTGGATGGCATTCCCGACTCAATGGATATGAGTTTGAGCAAGCTTTGGGAGTCAGTGGTGGACAGGGAAGCCTGGCGTGCTGCAGTCCATGGGGTCACAAAGATTGGAACATGACTGAGTGACTGAACTGAAACTGAATCAGTTCAGTTCAGTCATGCAATCGTGTCCAACTCCCTGTGACCACATGAACCGCAGCATGCCAGGCCTCCCTGTCCAACACCAACTCCCAGAGTCCACCCAAACCCATGTCCATTGAGTCGGTGATGCCATCCAACCATCTTATCCTCCATCATCCCCTTCTCCTCCTGCCCTCAATCTTTCCCAGCATCAGGGTCTTTCAAATGAGTCAGCTCTTCACATAAGGTGGCCAAAGTATTGGAGTTTCAGCTTCAACATCAGTCCTTCCAATGAACACCCAGGACTGATCTCCTTTAGGATGGACTGGTTGGATCTCCTTGCAATCCAAGGCACTCTCAAGAGTCTTCTCCAACACCACAGTTCAAAAGCATCAGTTCTTTGGTGCTCAGCTTTCTTTATAGTCCAACTCTCACATGCATACATGACCACTGGAAAAACCATAGCCTTGACTAGACAGACCTTTTTGACAAAGTGTTCTCTCTGCTTTTTAATATGCTGTCTAGGTTGGTCATAACTTTCCTTCCAAGGAGTAAGCGTCTTTTAATTTTATGGCCACAATCACCATCTGCAGTGATTTTGGAGCCCAGAAAAATAAAGTCAGCCAGTCTTTCCCCATCTATTTGCCATGAAGTGATGGGACCGGATGCCATGATCTTAGTTTTCTGGATGTTGAATATATATATAAAATTATAGGCATGTCTGATTCTAGCCATTTCGATTTATGGGCTTATTGCCATAATTCTTTTCTTTTATCAAAAGCACTATACATAATAATCAAGTGTTTCAGATGTTTATTCTATTGATAATGATGCCACATTACCCACTTTTTTACTATTATATAATTTTGCTGTTGTCCAGTCACTGTCGTGTCTGACTCTTTGCAGCCACATGGACTGCAGCACACCAGGCTTCCTTGTCCTTCACCATCTCCCAGAGTTTGCTCAAACTCATGTGCATGAGACCCCTCTTATCCTGGTTTAAGGGCAACACTGCTATGGTATCTAATTTTGTGTTTGTTTATTTTTAATAAAATGGGCCCTGAAAATGTCTAAGCTTCAGCCTCCACAAAGTTTGGATTTACCCCTGGAGAGAACTTCTGGATAAATATTGCAGGCTACATGTATGTGGTTCCTACAAGTCCTTTCCACTAAAATGCCTAACTAGTGATCTTTTTAAAGCTATAACCCCCTAAGAGAAAATACTGAAAAGGATCAAACAGCAACAAAGTTTAGAAAGCTTAAAAAAAAAAAAAAACAGATGCGTGAGTGGTAACTGAATTAACAGACTAGGGAAAATGAAAACTTCAAGTGTCAGCAAACCTTGGAGCCTTTCTCTTTTTAATATCCAGCATCAGTGCCCTCCCTTGGGCTTCCCTGGTGGCTCAGAGGGTAAAGTGTCTGCCTGCAATGCGGGAGATCTGGGTTCGATCCCCAGGTTGGGAAGATCCCCTGGAGAAGGAAATGGCAACCCACTCCAGTACTCTTGCCTGGAAAATTCCACATAGGAAGGAGCCTGGTAGGCTACAGTGCATAGGACTGCAAAGAGTTGCACATGACTGAGCAACTTCACTTCATTAGTGTCCTCAGACAAATCCGCTGGCTCTACCTTCAAATACACCCAGAATCTCATCACTTCAGAGCATCTCTCTGAGTACTACCCATTGTCATACGTCCCCCAAATATATGTTAAATTGTGCTTCCCCAAAAGATATCTTGAAGCCCTAATACCTATACATATACCTAACTCTGATACCTATACATGTGACATTATTTGGAATTGAAGTCTTTATAGATGTAATAAAGTTAAAATGAGGTCATACTGGATTTTTTGTAGCAACATACTGGATTAGGCTGGGCCTTAAATCTGAGGACTGCTGTCTTTTTAAGGAAAAAAAAAAATGGAGCTACAAAGACAGAGGCAGAGATTGGAGTTGTGACGCCACAAGAAAAGGAATACCAAGGACTGCTGGCAAACAAAGATTGTTGGAAGCTGGAAGATGCAAGAAAGAATTTTCCCCTAGGGCCCTCAGAGGGAGCATGGCTCTGCTGACTCACACCTTGATTTCACCCTCTAGTTTTCAGACCATGAGAGAATAAATTTTGGTTGGTGAAGCAACCTAGTTTGTGGTCATGTGTTATGGCAGTCCCGGGAAACAAGTATATCTACTATTATTTCTTGCTTGAACAAATGAAACAATTCTTAACTAAGTATTTTGTTTCTCTCCTGGCTCCTCATTCAATGTCTGAATCAGGTCATGTCATTTCTCTGATTAACACTCTGTTGTTTTGTTGCTCAGTGGTGTCCAACCCTTTGCAACCACGTGAACTGCAGCACTCTTGGCTTCCCTTCCTTCACTTTTTCCTGGAGTTGACTCAAACTCATGTTTATTGAGTTGATGTTGATATCCAACCATCTTGTTCTCCATTGCTCTCTTCTCCTCCTGTCCTCAATCTTTCCCAGCATCAAGGTCTTTTCCAGTGAGTCAGCTCTTTGCATCAGGAGGCCAAATTATTAGAGCTTCCACATCAGTCCTTCCAATGAATATTCAGGGCTGATTTCCTTTAGGATTAACTGGTTTGATCTCCCTGCTGTCCAAGGGACTCTCAAGAGTCTTCTCCAGCACCACAATTCAAAAATATCAATTCTTCAGCACTCAGCCTTGTTTATGGTCCAACTCTCACATCCATACATGGCTAGTGGAAAAATCATAGCTTTGACTATATGGACCTTTGTCAACAAAGCGATATCTCTGCTTTTTAACACCCTGTTCTGGCATGCTATTTCCTTTGGAATAAAAGCCATTATTGATACGTTTACACTATAAGCACAGCATGCCTCCAGCTCTCAACCCTGCCACCTCTCTGCCTTCCTCATCACCCCCACAGTCTTCTCTTCACTCCTTATACTCTGGCCACATTGGCATCTTTGAGGTCATCAGACACTACATTCTCACAGCAGAACATAGGTGCTGGAATTTCCCTCTTCTGGCAACACTTTACCCCAGGTATTACCTTAGATAACTTTTTGCTTCCATCAAATCTTAATCAAAATTCACTCTCACTAAAAATATGACTACCTTTTTAAAAAATTTCTACCTGCCCTTTATCTCCTGACACCCCAGTTCCTTTCAGCCAGTTCAGTTCAGTCACTTAGTCATGTCCCATTCTTTGTGACCCCATGGACTGCACTCATCAGGCTTCCCTGTTGGTCACCAACTCCCAGAGCTTGCTCAAACGCATGTCCATTGAGCTGATGATGCCATCCAACCATCTCATCCTCAGTTGTCCCCTTTTCCTCCTGCCTTCAATCTTGCTCAGCGTCAGGGTCTTTTCCAATGAGTCAGTTCTTTGCTTCAGGTGGCTAAAATATTGAAGCTTCAGCATCAGTCCTTCCAATGAATATTCAGGACTGATTTCCTTTAGGATTGACTGGTTTGATCTCCTTGCAGTCCAGGGGATCCTCAAGGGTCTTCTCCAACACCACAGTTCAAAAGCATCAGTTCTTCAGTGCTCAGCTTTCTTTATGATCCAACTCTCACATCCATACATGACTACTGGAAAAGCCATAACTTTGGCTAGACAGACCTTTGTCAGCAAAGTAATGTCTCTGCTTTTTTAATTTGCTATCTAGGTTGGTCCTTTACCCTAACTTTTTTTCATGCCACTTACTGGTCCCCAGAATATTAAACAATTTATTCAGTTAGTATGTGTCTTGTTTATTGACTATTTCTTATATTCTGTAAACTCTTTGAGAAGAGGGGGTTTTGTTTTCTTTACTATTATATCCCAAGTGCCTAATCTCTGCCTGGCATGTGACAATATTGATACATATTTGTTGAATAAATTTGTTGTATTGATTGAAGTATCTCAAACACATGTTAATCTCCATCAGAGAACCCCAGAAATACTAAGGAATTCCTGAATAATGAAACTGCTGGAAATAGGAAGTGTTTGGGACTGAGAAAAACTGTTCAAAAAGTTGTGTAAACAGTTAATGGATATCTGGTTCTTTTCCCTGCCTTCAGAGAAAAAGACAATAGGCTCACTCTCTTGAAAGAGCCTCCAAGAAACTCTAGGGGTCAGAGAAATATTTCAGGGGTATCACAAAAATTTGTTCCATGAACAAGGAAATGCCCAATTCTCTTCTGTTACTTGACTCTAAAAACACTGACATTCAAGCCCATGAATCGTGGATGGGACTTTGCAAGATTTCTCTCTTTAGAAAACAAGCCCCAAAGGAAGTATTTACTGATATGAAGAGTTGAGGGTGCTCCTAAAGAAATAACCCAGCCATGACACCTCACCCTGGATGGGTGAAGCTGCCCATTCATGCCAGGTGTCTGAGAGGCTTTATGGCTTCATCCTAAAAGATGAAATGATCACTCTAACTTGAAAGGCTCTACTTGCTGGCCATGGAGTAAAGCAAGTCTATGTATTTCTTTAAAAATAATAATATAACTTTATATAAGAACACTAACAAAAATGAAATATTTTATTACAAGGAATATTTCCCATTAAATATATCTGTTGTAAGCCTTAAAATATCAAAAACTTATGACAATTATATTTTCGTATGTTTCAGAAACCAGACCAATGAATTGTTTCCCAGGCAAGCATTTGAAACCATAATTGATATCAGGCAAAATAAAATACCTTTCCATGTAGATTTTCCCAGTCAGCAATCCAGTTGTTTGTTTAGACCCTTTTTGTCTAGACCCTAA
This sequence comes from Bubalus bubalis, assembly GCF_019923935.1. NCBI lineage: Eukaryota > Metazoa > Chordata > Mammalia > Artiodactyla > Bovidae > Bubalus > Bubalus bubalis. The sequence goes on from NC_059158.1 coordinate 84,502,378, forward strand.
ATCCAAACTACTTTGCACTATTTTTCAGTTATTTATCAGGTGCCTACTGTGGGCAAGTCATACTTTTGTTTCATGGCCAGAGAGAATTGAAACAAAGAGATTATGTGATTTAGACAAAATCAAACCACTAGCTTAAAAATCCCACTGTGGCAAGTCTTCCTAAGTGAATGTGAAAGTCATTCAGTTGTGCCCAACTCTTTGTGACCCCATGGACTATACAGTCCTTGGAATTCTCCAGGCCAGAATACTGGAGTGGGTAGCCATTCCCTTCTCAAGAGGGTCTTCCCAACCCAGGGATTGAACCCAGGTCTCCTGCATTGTGGATGGATTCTTTACCAGCTGAGCCACCAGGGAAGCACTCTTCCTAAGTGGCAGGACACAAATTCATCCTGGAATTTGGCTTAGAAGTTTCTGGTTTTATTGTCATCTAATCAAGCACCTCCCTAGAAATTCCCATGGGTTATTACATCAAATAAGACAGATTACATTTGACATTTTCTCAAAGCATTTTGAAATTTCCCTTCCTGCCTCCACCCATATATTTTATTTTCACCTAGTGAAAGGGGGTCCATCAGTTTAAGATGACTCCAAGAAGCCCACTTGCTCGGGCAATTACTTTATTTCTTCTCCTTGAAAATGTCATGCACACTTTAAGCGAATTGACAAGCAAGCTTGAAATCCTTGTCACATTTAGAGATGCTACAGAATACAGCTTGCAAGGATAAATGGATCTTTGGATTAAAAGCTGTTATTAGGTACAATCTTTGTGACATTTTTTTCAATCTCCAATATGCAAACAACACTCTTCTTTCCTATTCTCCTCTCCCCAAAGTTTTCTGAGATTCATTGTAATATTAAAATTTTCTCAACTGCAAGCAGCAGAAACCCCAATTAAAATTGTCTTAAACATTATGGACATGAATATTTTCACTTTACTAGAAACCCAGTGGGTTCCAAGAAAGTGAAGTGATATGCCCAAAGACATCATCATCTCTCTGCTTTTCCATTTTTGAAAGTATCACCTTCCTTTTATTACTGGCAAGATGGCTGCAGCAATTCTAAAGAGACACATATAGGCATGAGAACAACCAGAAAAAGAAAATACATAGAGATTACCTCCTCTTTGGCATCCCTAGGAGAAAAACAAAATTTCCCAGAAGCCTCTCTAGTCAACTTCTGTTTGCATAGAGTTATTGGATCACAAGTTAATTTATAAATAGACAAGTATAGATTACATGATATTAAAATCTGGGATGAAACAGATGAAATAGATGTTTGGGAGTCAACCACATTGTATTCTTTTTTGCCTTTCACTTGTTTCTGGCTGGTCACATATTTTTTCTTAGTTTGGTACTTCTACATTATGGATAAAATTAATTTAATGATTCAGAATGTATCAACACTTGTTCTAGGTCATAGCACCAAATACATGAATTTATTGTTTCATCTTTATTAATTTAAATGCAATGATAAGGGACTTCCCTGGTGGTCCAGTGGTTGAGACTCTATGCTTCCATTTCAGGGACCTGGGTTCAATACCTGGTCCAGGAACTGAGATGCATGGGACACAGCCAAAAAAAAATGCAGTGATAATCACAAAGTTATTACTGTGTATTATCAACTCTTGCATTCTACCACAAAGCATCTTCATTCATAGCTAATTCAGGATGAATAGTGTCACAGAAGTTGAGTTTTGGTCCTCTCTTTTCCATTTACAAAGAGTTTGTCATTAGATTACAATACCTCCTAATTTCAATTCCTGCCTCAGTCAGTTGAGTTCAGTCACTCAGTCATGTCCAATTCTTTGTGACCCCATGGACTCCAGAACGCCAGGCTTCCCTGTCCATCACCAACTCCTGGAGCTTGCAAAAACTCATATCCATCAAGTCGATGATGCCATCCAACAATCTCATCCTCTTGTTGACCCCTTCTCTTCCTGCCTTCATCTTTCCCAGGATCACGGTCTTTTGCAATGAGTCAGTTCTTTGCCATCAAATAGCCAAAGTATTGGAGCTTTAGTTTCAGCATCAGTCCTTCCAATGAATATTCAGAACTGATTTCCTTTAGGATTGACTCTCAAGAGTCTTCTCCAGCACCACAATTCAAAAGCATCAATTATTTGCAGACAAAGATTCATCTAGTCAAAGCTATAGTGTTTCCAGTAGTCATGTATGGATATGAGAATTGGACTATAAAGAAAGCTGAATCCCAAAGAATTCATGCTTTTGAACTGTGATGTTAGAAAAGACTCTTGAGGTTGGGCATAGCTTTTCTTCCAAGGAATAAGTGTCTTTTAATTTCATGACTACCGTCACCATCTGCAGTGATTTTGAAGCCCAAGAAAATAAGTGAAAATATTGATTTCCTCTATATTATTGAGGTCTGGTGGTTTTTTTAGGGAATGTTTTCTAAAGCCATGCTGAAATATTAAAGACTATACAAAGCTAAAATTATTGAAAATTTTAAATGTTTCATATTAATTACGTTAATAAACATTTCATTTCAGCTGTATAATACTTTTATGAAGACATTATTATTATTTCTTTTTTATATATGAAGAAATTTGAGACTCAGAATTTAAGTGACTTGACCCAGTAAGGTGCAGAGTTGGTATTTTAACTAAACTTATGCTTTTATGACCTGAAAACTCATGCACTCAGCTGCCACATGCTACAAATATACAGCACTGTTATTATTATTTCTAAAAATACACTCATACACAGCTCCATTACTTCCTCTGTTATGGGCCTATAGTACATTCAGTTCAGTTCAGTTCAGTCGCTCAGTCGTGTCCGACTCTTTGCAACCCCATGAATCGCAGCACGCCAGGCCTCCCTGTTCATCACCAACTCCCGGAGTTCACTCAGACTCATGTCCATCGAGTCAGTGGTGCCATCCAGCCATCTCATCCTCTGTCGTCCCCTTCTCCTCCTGCCCCCAATCCCTCCCAGCATCAGAGTCTTTTCCAATGAGTCAACTCTTCGCATGAGGTGGCCAAAGTACTGGAGTTTCAGCTTTAGCATCATTCCCTCTAAAGAAATCCCAGGCCTGATCTCCTTCAGAATGGACTGGTTGGATCTCCTTGCAGTCCAAGGGACTCTCAAGAGTCTTCTCCAACACCACAGTTCAAAAGCATCAATTTTTCAGCGCTCAGCCTTCTTCACAGTCCAACTCTCACATCCATACATGACCACAGGAAAAACCATAGCCTTGACTAGATGAACCTTTGATGGCAAAGTAATGTCTCTGCTTTTGAATATGCTATCTAGGTTGGACATAACTTTCCTTCCAAGGAGTAAGCGTCTTTTAATTTCATGGCTGCAGTCACCATCTGCAGTGATTTTGGAGCCCAAAAAAATAAAGTCTGACACTGTTTCCCCATCTATTTCCCACGAAGTGATGGGACCAGATGCCACGATCTTCGTTTTCTGAATGTTGAGCTTTAAGCCAACTTTTTCACTCTCCACTTTCACTTTCATCAAGAGCCTTTTTAGTTCCTCTTCACTTTCTGCCGTAAGGGTGGTATCATCTGCATATCTGAGGTTATTGATATTTCTCCGGGCAATCTTAATTCCAGCTTGTGCTTCTTCCAGTCCAGCATTTCGCATGATGTATTCTGCATATAAGTTAAATAAGCAGGGTGACAATATACAGCATTGATGTACTCCTTTTCCTATTTGGAATCAGTCTGTTGTTCCATGTCCAGTTCTAACTGTTGCTTCCTGACCTGCATACAGATTTCTCGAGAGGCAGGTCAGGTGGTCTGGTATTCCCATCTCTTTCAGAATTTTCCACAGTTTATTGTGATCCACACAGTCTAAGGCTTTGGCATAGTCAATACAGCAGAAATAGATGTTTTTCTGGAACTCTCTTGCTTTTTCCATGATCCAGAGGATGTTGGCAATTTGATCTCTGGTTCCTCTGCCTTTTCTAAAACCAGCTTGAACATCAGGAAGTTCACAGTTTATGTATTGCTGAAGCCTGGCTTGGAGAATTTTGAGCATTACTTTACTAGCATGTGAGATGAGTACAATTGTGCGGTAGTTTGAGCATTCTTAGGCATTGCCTTTCTTTGGGATTGGAATGAAAACTGAGCTTTTCCAGTCCTGTGGCCACTGCTGAGTTTTCCAAATTTGCTGGCATATTGAGTGCAGCACTTTCACAGCATCATCTTTCAGGATTTGAAAGAGCTCAACTGGAATGCCATCACCTCCACTAGCTTTGTTCATAGTGATGCTTTTTAAGGCCCACTTAACTTCACATTCCAGGATGTCTGGCTCTAGATGAGTGATCATATCATCGTGATTATCTGTTAATCAATGAATATTTATTGAGTATATATTGTGTGTTGGATATTAGGCCAGCAGAAAGGAGGAGCTAGATAATTAGTTGGCATGCTTCCTGTTCTCAAGATTACAATCTAATCAGAGAAACTAAAATAATGGATTATTCAAAGTATATGCTATAAGTATGAACAGACTAGCATGGGAAAAGGCTTCTGCAGAAATATATGTCCCATGAAAGAAGTGGAAGGGTCAAGAAAGTGGGTAGACTTGAGACTTCAAAGAGAAGTGGACTTTATCTGGTCAGGTAGAAATAACATAGCTATTGAGGATGAGGAAAGATGTTCCAAGCCACTCAGTATGGACCATGATAACACATAGACTAGTGAAAACTTGTGGGTTTTAATAGGTACAGACTAGTATACACATGGAACAAGATACATGGCATAGCATAGGGAATTATTATCTTGTAATAACCTATAATGGAGTATAATCTACAAAAACTGAATCACTATGCTGTATGCCTGAAATTACCATAATATTGTAAGTCAATTATACTTCAATAAAAAGAAAAGGAAAAAAGAACTTATAGGAAGAATTAAACTAAACTATCTGCCCAGTACTAAAGGGTCTGTATAAAGAAACCTGAAGGTGGATGTTGATGAAGAAACATTGCAGTAATTCTGCACTTAGGAAGAAGTTATTTTCTCAGGTTGAAGAGTTAGGGTAGGAGAGACTGAGCCAGGTAATGAGTAACAACTCTCCTGACAGGGAAATGGTGGGGTCAGATTTTATCATTTTCAGATTCAATGAGAATGTTTCTCTAAGGTTATTCTCTGTCCCTAAAAGTCTCTTTGTTCCCACATATTTTAATACTTGCCAAAGGAATCTTTATGGAAAACATTCGGGCTTTCTTGAAAAGCAAAATTTTAGAAATTAAAAAAGAATATCTTTTCCCCTAAAACTGTCTTCTCTTAAAAAACAGAGCCTGTGGGACCTTTTCTCTCTTCCACAATCCCTTCCACCCTTTTGTGTGCAGGGATTTATCTCAGTGTCCTTGAACTTTCCTGGATTAAATAAAGAATCTTTTACAACTAGAAGCTCAGTTTATATCTGTCAGGATATTCAAGATTCTCCCCCTCCCTCTATCCTATCCCCACCTCTACAACCATCCTTACCCCCATCACGCACGTGCATGCACACACACACACAAAAAATGTTCAAGGATAGGAAATAATTACCCCTCACCTCATATTTTGCCTTGGAAGTCTCTTTTTAAATGTCTACTACAATATTAGTTTCAGTAAGTCATAAAAATGGGAAAAAAGGTTAATTAGAATTCCTTTTTAATTTTTAACAATGTTGTTGAGCTATAATTTATATACAATAAATAACATATATTAAAAGTGTTCAATTAGATAAGTTTGGCCCATGAAACTACTGCTGCAATCAAAATACTGAATGCTTCCACAATGTCACAGGGTTTCTTTATGCTTCCTTTGCAATCCATCCTTCTCTATACTCCTGTCCCCAAACAACTTCTAATCTCTTTCTATCACTCTAGATTAGTTTACTTGTGCATTTTGGGTCTAACTTCCTTCACCCAGCATAATGATTCTTTGGGTTCATCCATGGTGTCACACACATCTGTATTTGTTTATTTTTACTAGTGAAGAGCATCTTCTTGTATTGTTATACAACCATCTATTAACCCATTCACCTATTGCCCTACTTTTGGTTTATTTCCAGTTTTTTGGCTATTACATTTGAAGCTGCTATGAAGACCTGTGTACAAGCTTTTGCATGGGTATATGTTTCTAATCCTTTACATAAAAACCTAGGAACAAAGTAACTAAACTGTGTGGTGTTATTCTAAGAAACATGTAAAGAAAACTGCCAAACTATTCTCCAATGTGGTTTTATTGTTTTACATTTCCACCAGCAGGGTATCAAAATTTCCATTCTTCCACATTTTTACCATGTTTGTCATGGTAGTCTTTATTCTAACAACATTCTTGAAAGGGCAACTTGGTTGCAGCTTTAAGTTGCATTACCTGATGAATAATACTGCTAAGCATGTCTGTACTTATTTTCCATCATATACCTTTACTGGTGAAATATATGATCAAATATCTTACCCATTGATTTTTGTTGGGTTATTTATCTTATCATCGAGTTGCAAGAGTATTTTGTATAATTTGGATATAAATCCTTTCTCTAATATTTTGGCACAAATATTCTCCCAGTTTTGGTGTCCTTTCATGTTTTATTTGTGGAGAAATAAAAGGCCATTTTAGCATTGATAATATTTAATTATTTTATTTTTTGTGCCCTAAACAAGAAATTCTTGCTTAATCCAAGGTCATAAAGTCCTTTTCTTTTTTTTTTCTCCTAAAAGATTGTATGGGTTTTGGTGTTATCTTTAGGTTTACCAGAGCCATTTGTAAAGAAGACTTGTCTTTCTCTGTGGAATTGCCTAGGCAACTTTATTGACAATCAATTGACCATACACGTGTAGGTTTATTTTTAGATTACTTACTGAGTCCCTTTGATCAACATGCTCATCTGTTAGCAAATCAGAAACTACCTTGATTATTGTAGCTTTAAAGTTTTAAAATCAAGCAGTATTAGTCCTTCATTCTTGTTCTTTTTCCTTCTAAATATTATTCGTTGTTTGGGATCATTTTCATTTCTATACAACTTTTAAAATCATTTGTCAATTTTTACATTTTTTACTGGGGTTGTACTGAGTCAACCATCATCTTAGTAATATTCAGTCTTCCAACCCATCTCCATTTACTTGGTCTTATTTAGCCTCTCTCTGCAGTAATTTAAAGCTTTCCTAATAGTGGTTTCTTGCCTGTCTTTTATTAGAGTTATTCCAGTGTATTTTAGGTAGCATGGTACTATTTAAAATGAAATCTTATTTTTAAATTAATTTCCAATTGTTTTGTTGCTAATACTAAAAAAAAAGATGCATTTTTGGCCAAACTGAGTATATTTATGTGACATAGAATTTCTAACTTGTCAATCAAATCTAGTTCTAGACTCAAATTAATTTACCTCATATTAAGTTATACTAAGTAAAAACAGTAAAAGTTAACCCACCGAAGACTGTTACAGTACTTTACATACAACTATTTTTTAGACTTACAACTATTTTGTTTTAAGTATTGCTTAATCCCCATTTTACAGTTACAGAAATTGGAGTAGTAATTAAGGAACTGAATCACCTTAACTAATCAAATAATCTTCAGAGACTATACTTAACAAGTTTTTCATAATACTTCTTGAAAAATCTTGTTAAAATCTCTACTCTTGAGTTGAAACCTTCAAATTTATGTCTCTTTTGTGAAATATCCTAGAGTAAAGCATAAATTCCCTCAAATGAGAACAGTATTTCAAGAGTTTGCTCTTGGAGCATGCTTTTCAAGAGGAAAAATATATTGTAGAAAACGGAATGTTGGAAAGGATCCTGGGCTGAGACTTGATGGGGGTTAAATTTAAGTAAATTTTGAGGTAAAGTGAAGGGAAATACTAGGGAGAAGGACCTCAGATGTATTTAAGATGAAATAAAAAAGATGCCTAGGATTTTATTCTCACTGCTACCTTCTTACCTCCTCTGGGAGAAGCAATAAGATCACCATTACTTCTTTTTTATTATTCTGCCCAGAATATTGTGAAACTCAGAGGGTAAGTGATTTGTCCAAAGTCTCCTGGTTAAACAGTGTTTTAGGAGCGGAAATTCAAATCCAGGACAATTTAATTCCAAAGCTCAAACTCTTTCCACAATACAATCCCTCCTTCTCCCATTCTCAACAACTCCCATCTCCTTTCAAGGATTATCTTTGGAAACAAAACTGACTAGAGTGAAATGAAGGATGAGCAGAGACAGAAAAGATTCATCTTAGAAGTGCAAAATCGATTGAACAATGAAGTTTGGGACCTGCCCCTGAAAGGTTGGCATAAAGGAATGGAGAAGAAGAATATTCCCAGAGTTGAGAAGAGAGAGCCAAGATTACCTTTTTCTTAGATGTTCTGGAGGTCATTGGGACTTTTGATGACAGAAACAGAAGAAATATCAGGGTAGGTCTCAGGGATACCAAGTTCTCAGAACTTGAAAGAAAAAAGAAAAAGCCTCAAAAAGTACTAAATAGAGTCTCCAGTTCTTTTACTAGTGCTTTACCTAGTTGTTGTTGTTGGTTTTTTTTATCCAATTAAGTAGGGAAATAGAAATTCATGGCCCCCTTCCCCCTCAAAGTCTGAACCAACTTATTAATTTATAGCAAAAAGTTAGGGTTCTGAAATAGTCGTATTTTAAATCTATTTGTATTTTTTGAAAGTAAATGATTTGCCTACTATTAAATTTCAAACATTCTGAAAGAGTTACAAGAGGAATTTGGGGGTTTTCTTTTCCCAGGAATCTATGTGGGAGACCACAGTTTTTTGGAGTAAAGCTGCTTTAAACCTAAGGGAGATTAAATTTATTCACTCATTGGCAGTTAAGAGATATTTAATAGAGTTCTTCCTATCTAGTCAGAGAGCGTGGAGTGGTTCTAACTTAGAATTAAGAGGCTGTTTGCATTTCTACTTCAGGGTCCTATTTGCTTTATGCTATTAGGAACAGTTTCTATTAATGAACTGAAGCAGACGGGCCTTGGCAACCTAGAAAAGCTTTGTTTTCAATATGCTAGAAAAAAAAATATTGACGAAAAACATCATCCAGAATTTTAACTAAGTACAAGCCTTCATCTTGGCCATTTAACATTCTAAGTATATACCTTAGTGACACAGGTTTTGTTGATACCCTTAAGTGCTAACTTATGAAACCAAGGAAAATGAGATCATGCTTCTATATTTTTTTTCCAGTAAGAGTATTATGGTAGCTAGTTTTCAGTCCACTTTGCTTCTGTGTTTACACAGGGCAATTAAGGAAGTTAGAATGTTATGCAGTTTTCTCACAAACTCATATGGTTCACATTACTTTAAAAAATGATGCTAAGGAAGGAAGGAGGAAAACAATTTTTAAATATATAGGGGATTCCACCTGCTTTTTCACCTTATAAGTTCATGTAGTCCCTGCTATACTCTCAGTCTTGAAAGCATTGAAAATAATTCTGAAATATCCATATATTCCTTAGAAATTATCCATGAATCACAACTCTTTTATATATTCACAAAGCCACGTGCACTCTATTTTACAGATCATTAAAGGTATTTTCAAAGCAATGTTTACTTTAACTGATTTTGCCTAAATATTAACTCATCAGTTCCTGATATCCATGTGAAGACTGGTTGAAGTGAAAGTGTTAGCCGTTCAGTCGTGTTCAACTCTTTGCAACCCCATGGACTATACCCCAACAGGCTCCTCTGAAATTTTTCATGACAATACTGGAATGGTTTGCCATTTCCTCCTCCAGGGGATCTTTCAGACCCAGGGATCAAACTCATATCTCCTGCATTAGCAGGCAGATTCTTTAACACTGAATGACTTGGGAAGCCCTCATTTGACACATATTTACTCTTAAAAGCAGGATATTGTTTATGTAAATTCCAACCTAGTTATACATTAGAATCACACACAAACTGCTAAACATGCCAATGCACAAGGCTGTTTGTCAGAGACTGTGACTTAATTTGGTCTGTGATGGACCCTGATCATTGCAGAATAATTTAAGCATCCCAGATAATTCCAGTGTACAGCCAAGTGGAAATCTACTGCAAAATCTCAGTATTAGTTCTGGACACTTATAGAGGTCACCATATAAAATTAAGCATGAGGAGGCAGAGAAATGTAACATAGATTTAGTATTTTTGTCAGTATGACTTTATAACTATCAGATGCCTTGAGACACAGGCTTTAAAACATAACTTTAAAATATACATATTAATTGGTTAAACTGTACAGATCTACAATGACATAAAAATAAACATAGCAATATTAACAATATTCACTGAGCATCTAAGATGGACAAAGAACATGAAAACAGATTTGTACTAAAATTATACAAACAATTACCTGAAGCTTGGTATAAACTTTCAGTAAGTGTGGATCACAATAAACTGTGGAAAATTCTGAAAGAGATGGGAATACCAGACCACCTGATCTGCCTCTTGAGAAACCTGTATGCAGGTCAGGAAGCAACAGTTAGAACTGGACATGGAACAACAGACAGGTTCCAAATAGGAAAAGGAGTACGTCAAGGCTGTGTATTGCCACCCTGTTTATTTAACTTATATGCAGAATACATCATGAGAAACGCTGGGCTGGAAGAAACACAAGCTGGAATCAAGATTGCCGGGAGTAATATCGATAATCTCAGATATGCAGATAACACCACCCTTAGGGCAGAAAGTGAAGAAGAACTGAAGAGCCTCTTGATGAAAGTGAAAGAGGAGAGTGAAAAAGTTGGCTTAAAGCTCAACATTCAGAAAACTAAGATCATGGCATCCGGTCCCACCACTTCATGGGAAATAGATGGGGAAACAGTGGAAACAGTGTCAGACTTTATTTTGGGGGCTCCAAAATCACTGTAGATGGTGATTGCAGCCATGAAATTAAAAGACGCTTACTCCTTGGAAGGAAAGTTATGACCAACCTAGATAGAATATTCAAAAGCAGAGACGTTACTTTGCCAACAAAAGTCCATCTAGTCAAGGCTATGGTTTTTCCAGTGGTCATGTATGGATGTGAAAGTTGGACTGTGAAGAAAGCTGAGCGCTGAAGAATTGATGCTTTTGAACTGTGGTGTTGGAGAAGACTCTTGAGAGTCCCTTGGACTGCAAGGAGATCCAACCAGTCCATTCTAAAGGAGATCAGTCCTGGGTGTTCTTTGGAAGGACTGATCCTGAGGCTGAAACTCCAATACTTTGGCCACCTCATGCGAAGAGTTGACTCATTGGAAAAGACTCTGATGCTGGGAGGGATTGGGAGCAGGAGGAGAAGGGGACGACAGAGGATGAGATGGCTGGATGGCATCACCAACTCGATGGACATGAGTTTGGTTGAACTCCGGGAGTTGGTGATGGACAGGGAGGCCTGGCATGCTGCAATCATGGGGTCGCAAAGAGTCAGACACAACTGAGCAACTGAACTGAACTAAAAGTCATTACACAATAATACTAAAAGTGATTAATAGCAATAATATGAAATATGCCTTATGCTTCATTGCAACCTCTTTATGGATAACACTACAGCCCTAAGAACTTACATGTACCTATATGTAATTTATATTATATTACAATAGTATGTTGGCTGAAGCTTAGATATTACACAATTACTTAATATGCTTTCTCATGGTAACTGACCAAGATGTACAATTATCTATGTGAAATTAATATCAATTAAAATCATCAATATTTTCTTTTCACATCCTGAAACATTTATTTCAAAATAATATTTTTTGCCACTATATATTTTTTGTGTTTTTTGATGACTTTAAGTGATCCACTGCTAAAGAGTTTTAGACAGCTAAAAATGCTAAGCACTTAATTTTCCAATTTTAAGTTGAATGATTGGATGAATGGAGAGCATAAAGACTGCTTCTTTTTATTTTTTATACATGAAAATGGAGGTTTGTTTCATCACTACACTATGTCAGTGACAATCAGAGAAGCATCTGAAGTAAATTCATTAATGTAGCGAGAACTTAAGCAAATCTACTTTAGTCTTTTACACCTTATTCTATTTCCCATGTCCTATGAGGGACTAAAAGTCATCTAATAATACTAGTAAACACATATCATTGCTATGTGCCAGACACTATTCTAAGCATGTTGCATATATTAGTTCATTTAAGAACCCCATGAGTAATGAGGCTTCAGTTTATTTTATATGGATCATCATTAGTTATAAATTCTAAAGAAAATGTTTTTAGGCAGAGCTTATTAGATCCAATTGGCTTCTAGGAAATGTATATCAAAAAACTGAATCACTAATTGCATTTTAAATATTCAGAAGTGGTTTGTTGAACAAAAGTAGCTCCAAAGATGTTATTCATAATGATGCTAACCCTTTTGATGAATTCAAGAATGACTCTGCATTCTAATCTTTGATCTCTGGATTTTTCTCATTCTCCTAGTGTTTTTACCACCTACTTCAGTGATTAATTTTCAATAATGAGGCCAAAGTTGACTTTTTACACCTGTTGGCTTTGGCTAAACCACCTACTTTCTACAGTCTCAATGGTGTTTTGGATCAGAACCCAATTACCATGAAGTTGATTCTAAGCTTTTCAAAAGACTGTCCTGGCCAACTTAGTGTGCTTTTGTTACTTCGTATCCTCTTTATTGACTATCCCTTTCTTCTGTCCTCACATCCCATTTTCCTAACTTTCCTCCAAACTGTCCAATGAGGCTAGTTTTCTAACTACTTCCTTCTTTAGCTTAGATAAAAAGGCCAATGAAAGTCTTCCTAAGTATTAATAGAAGAGTTATGTTTGTTTCCTTTAGCTTCTTTCTTACCAGAGAAACTGTTATGGGTTGAAATATGTCCCATGCAAAATTCCTATGTTGAAGTCTTAGCCCCCCAGGACCTCAAAATGTGACCTTTCTAGAAATAGTGTTGTAGTTGTTATAACTGATTAAGTTGAGGTTATACTGGGATACTGTGGACACCTCCCAACCAATATGATTGGGACACATACATGCACAAAATGGTACACCCACAGAGAGAAAGCATCATGTGAAGATGAAGGCAGAGATCAGGGCAATGTATCTACAAACCAAAGAATGCCAAAGATGACCATCAAATCACTAGAAAAGAGGCATAGGCATAGAACAGTCTCCCTTACAGCCTGCAGAAGAAACCAACCCTGCTGACTCCTTAAGCTCGGAACAATGAGACAATAAATTTCTGTTGTTTAAGACACTCAATTTGTGGTCATTTGTTATGGCAACCCTATCAAACCAATATGAAACTAAATACACAGTTGACTTTGCTACTGTACCTGATACTTTTCCATCTCTCTACATTGCATGGGGCTTTGGACCAACACTCTTTGGAATTGAGTATAATGAAGGCACTCCATAACCTACTGCTTTGGAACTGAATAGTTGGATGGACAAAACACTGGATCAAATGGCAGAGAAAAGTAGCATCAAGTTTTCTTTCCCCCGACTTCTTGCCATGTTAATTTTGGAGATGTTTTGACTTTACCATGTTGATTCTCCCATTTGTAAAATGAGATAGAAATATGAATAGATAACAGAAGAGTCTGGACCCTGGCAGTGCTAGGTTCCTAGTCAGCTCCTCTATTCAATGCAGGTGTAATCTCAGGAAAGTCTTGAGATGGTCAATTCTTTCTGCAACAGAATTCAATCCCTTGACTGTGGGTCTGAGCACTAGACTTAACCATAGTAGTTCGTTCACTGATGAGCATGAGTCCCAAGCTAGGCCAATAGTTAATAGTATATATGGAGCAATTATTAGAGGAAGGGTATCTTTTTTCACCCTTTCTTAGTTGGGAAAGGCAGCACAATCATCTTGAACTATTGGATCTTGAGCCAGTTCCCTGACATCTCTAAGCCTGTTTTCTTTTTTTGTTAAAAAATAACGGAGATAAAAATAACTAGCTCTGGACTCCCCTGGTAGTCTAGTGGTTAAGAATCTGACTTGCAATGCATGGGACATCAGTTCAATCACTGGTCTGAGAAGATTCCACATGCCACAAGGCAACTAAGCCAGTGTGCCACAACTACTGAGCAGCCCTAAGCTCTTGCTCTGCAACAAGAGAAGCCTCCACAGCAAGACCCCACACCGCAACACGACCACACACCGCAACTGTAGCCCCTGCTTGCCGCAACTAGAGAAACCCTGTGAGCAGCAATAAAGATGCAGTATAGCCATAAATAAATAAATATATATTTTTTAAATTACCTAGCTCTTAGGAACTTTGTAAAGTTCTTAGCACACATGATGCCTAAAATAAACTATTATATTGTTATTTTGTGTCTTCTGAAGATTGCATGTTGGAGGTGGCAGGAAAAATCTTCTTTCTCTCAGATCATGGCATCTGGTCCCATCACTTCATGGGAAATAGATGGGGAAACAGTGGAAAGAGTGTCAGACTTTATTTTTGTGGGCTCCAAAATCACTGCAGATGGTGATTGCAGCCATGAAATTAAAAGAAGCTTTCTCCTTGGAAGGAAAGGTATGACCAACCTAGACAGCATATTCAAAAGCAGAGACATTACTTTGTCAACAAAGGTCTGTCTAGTCCAAGCTATGGTTTTTCCAGTAGTCATGTATGGATGTGAGAGTTGGACTATAAAGAAAGCTGAATGCTGAAGAATTGATGCTTTTGAAGTGTGGTGTTGGAGAAGACTCTTGAGAGTCCCTTGGACTGCAAAGGATCCAACCAGTCCATCCTAAAGGAGACCAGTCCTGGGTGTTCATTGGAAGGACTGATGCTGAGGCTGAAACTCCAATACTTTGACCACCTCATGTGAAGAGGTGACTCATTGGAAAAGACCCTGATGATGGGAGGGATTGGGGCAGGAGGAGAAGGGGACGACAGAGGATGAGATGGCTGGATGGCATCACCGACTCAATGGACATGAGTCTGAGTGAACTCTGGGAGTTGGTGATGGACAGGGAGGCCTGGCGTGCTGTGATTCATGAGGTGGCAAAGAGTCGGACACGACTGATAGACTGAACTGAACTGAACTGAACTGAGGACATGACTCCAGAGATGCCAGTGACCACAACACTAGCACCTGGAGATAGGCAGAAACGGAAAGAATAGGGGACAGCTGACAGGAGGGTCCTGGCAGTGGCCCATCCTCCATTACAGTCCTTAAGGTCCTCTTGCTTCAAATCTACGAACTCTTCTGGTGTCTGCCAATAATTCTCTAAGTTAATGTGTGTGCATATAATCAGCTCATGACATTGGCCTCTGTATATCCAAGTCAGCTGGGAGCTGAAAGTCTAAACACAGTAATCTCTGGGCAGTGAGTTTTGGTAGGTTACTTCATGAAGCTGAACCCATGTTTTTCAGCTAGGTCAGCATATTTATTCTCAGTTTTCCTGTGACGATGAGTAAGAAATACAAAAGTGCAATAAAAGTCTCATCTCAAGAAACGTTGCTAGCCAACCTCACTAGGAACAGTGAATGAGGTGTTTCAAGTGGGGGAACAAATCAATGAGTAGGGAAAGAACCTCACTGAATGGAAAAAATAGAAATCCTACTTCATGTTCTGCATTCAAATAGAATGAAAGTTATCGATAATAATCACTTTTTTCTTATAAAACCTAGGACTTTCTCAATAGATGAATGTATAGTTGATGGCATTTAAAGGTTTCTGTCTGAGTGTACAGCTCAGTAACTGTCAAAAGAAAAAGTTACTTTAAAATGGAACACTGTTTGCATTTTCTGAAGAAGACACTATCTTGCAAAGAGCTCAGGCCATCACTTTTGTCCTGAATTTCAACAGTTAGTGTGAACATGAATTCCCCCCTCCCATTTTTTTCCTCTCAGGTAATTTAATATATTGCCTTGCCCTTTTCTATTATTTTTTTCCTTTTGAATTTAAAAGTATTTTAGTTAAGTATAATGTCAAAAATGGAAATTGAATTTAGGTCATTATTGTTACTTTTTAAAGAATTATAAAAATCTATTTGACTTTATAAGGTTAAAAAGTAGTAGTATGGATAATTAGAAAAGCTGAAAATAAAAGTTTACATTAATCTCTAGGCTCAGAAAAGTACTTAGAAAAGCAGTGTAGTGATTAATGTTATTTAAATACTTAGGATATTTAATTTTCTTTTGTTGTGAAAATATGATCAAGAAACTGAAAGTTTATAGCATTCTTCTTGGTAATACCATGCTTAATTTTTGTAAACTGCTTTATTCCTATCTTACATGTTAATGTTAACTTTTCTGTTGGTAAATAATACATTTGCTTGGTTTATCCCTTCTGTTCTTCTATGTGTATGGTTGTGCTAAAATATTTTATTTTTTGCCTATATCTTTCTATGAATATTGCAATTTAAAATTCCCAAAACAAAGAAATATTTTCTTAATTATATGACCCAGAAATCCCACTACTGGGCATACATCCTGAGGAAACCACAATTCTAAAAGACACATGTACCCCAACACTCATTGCAGCACTATTTACAGTAGCTAGGACATGGAAGCAACCTTGATGTCCATCAACAGATGAATGGATAAGGAAGTTGTAGTACATATATACAATAGAACATAACTCAGCCATAAAAAGGAATGCATTTGAGCCTGTTCTAGTGAGGTGGATGAACCTAGAGCCTGTTATACAGAGTTAAAAGTCAGAAAGAGAAAAATAAGTATTGTATATTTAATGCACATATGAAAAATGGTACTGATGAACACATTTGTAGGGCAGGAATAGAGATGTAAATGTAGAGAACAGACTTGTGGACACAGCAAGGGGAGAAGAGGGCGGGGCTAAAAGATTGGCATTGAAACATATACATCACCATATGTAAAACAGCTAGTGGGAAGTTGAGCTAGTTGAGTGGGAGCTCAACCAGGTGGTCTGTGGCAATCTGAGGGGAGATGGGGTGGGGAAAAGAGGTTCAAAAGGGAATGGACATATGTATGTTTATGGCTGATTCACATTGTTCTATGGCAGAAACCAATATAGCATTGTAAAGCAATTATCCTCCAATTAAAAATGCATTTAAAAAGAAAGAAAAGCTCAGAAGGAAAATGCAACACACAGTTACTTTTGGAAGTATCTTTCCTAGTTAGATGTGCCACTGCAAGATGGTCCTTTCAGATCAAAGCAGAACCCATACCATCAAGCACTTTCTGAAGAGTTAGAACCCTTGTGGATCCAAGAGAAGCCAGATAAAATTCACCGAGATGTGGTCCATACTATCTCTTCGATCAAGTACTAGAGTTGCTGATTCTCTTTACTTGAGACTTTGAACTCATGGTAGATTCCTAAAGCAATAAAGATCCCCACTCCAATTGCTACAGCCAAAAAGATTTGAGAGGAACAGAGGGGTGTGATGTTGGGAGACCAATTTATCATTTACTTTCTTTTAATACTATACAAGGATCTGGGAACAAATAACATTCTCAAGCAGAAAAAAGTATTGAATTTAGGGTGGAGAATGAGTTAAACTCTCTTACTGTAATTTGCAATTATGGTACTGAGAAAGATAATATATATTTTAAACTTAACAAAACAATAAATGCATTAAAAGAGAAGAGTTAATCAAACACAACTTTAGCCACAAGGGATAAAGGTTAGGATAAATAGCACAGTAAAGGCTGAGGTTATACCTATAGATGTATAATTAAATGAGTCTGGAGAATGCGAAAAAATATCAGGACATCCTCTCTAACCTTGTTCATTGTTCTTGTCTTCAAAATCAAGTATCTGATAAAAATTCAGCTGTTCACATTTCAAGCATTTTGGAGACGTGAAACTGACAAGAACATTTTGAAAAAATAAAAACTTAGGAAACCTTATGTTTGTAGCTCCACGACATTATAAATAGGCATATGGTAGACAGCGGTGTAATTAAAACTTTATAACAATAAAACGTGAATCAACTCATACCCAACATTCTCAGCTCTAAGATCACAGAAATCCCAAAGGGAAAAACTAACAAGAACTTAAAAATCTTAAGTAAATCTTGAACTTAATGGAAGGAAAAGTAAATCCTATTTAAAACAATAATAGTTTTCCAGTGGGGTAGCGGTCTATTAAATAGGAGATATTCTGATCTTACATATCATATTAATGAATTGGGTTATGCAATGATCAGAGTGGAAATAGCCACTAAAGGTTGTTTAGTTGCTGTGCCTACTGAGATAAATTTGATGCTTGAGGGAAGCATATGAGGAGGAGGAAAGATGAGACGAAACATGAAGGTGGACCAACCGGTCACTTCTCTCTTGAGTCCCAGTCAGTGTGAATTATCACAGGACAAACTTTAGTCATAGAATAGCCTGAAGGAACAAAAAAGTCTAATATTCAATTGGAAATTATTTAATCTATAAAGTGAATGTGGTTTTCAGAAAACCTTGGGTATTTAACACAGAGGTCTTTCCACAGGATTGCCTTGAGAAATTGTATCTGATCATGTAAGTGATCTAAGAAAAAGATCCCTCCCTGGTCATGCCTTCAGATGAGACCACAACCCTGCTAACAGGCTGCAGATTCATCAGAGAGCTTGAGCCAGAAGCACCCAGGTAATCTATGCCCATAGGAATTGAAAGATTTTTTTTAAATGGTGTTTTAAGTTGCAGAGAAATTTATTGCATATGTTAGCATGTGCATAGGTAACTCATACTCCAATAGAAAGTAAAAGAGATAAGGGAAGAGAGGCTCCAGAGAGAGGGAATATAGATATATATACTTATGGCTGATACATGTGATTGTACAGCAGAAACTAATAAAGCATTGTAAAGAAATTATTCTCCAATTAAAAATAAATTTTAAAAAAATAAATAGAAAGTAAGAGAGCTTTGGAGCGTAGGGCATTACTCAGAAATCCTCTAATTATGATCCTCAAAGTGCTAAATCCTGCATAAAATAATCTATCATATCTCTAGTGTTAAACCTATCTCTTTCAAGTTTCCAGGATGACACACAATTGATTAACTTCTTCAAAAATTTGGAAGATGACACCTTTGGGCTTCCCAGGTCTCTCAGTGGTAAGGAATCTGCCTGCAAATGCAGGAGACACAGGAGAGCCTGGTTTAATCCCCAAGTCAGCAAGATCCTCTGGAGGAGGAAATGGCAACCCACTCCAGGATTCTTGCCTGGGAAATCCCATAGACACAGGAGCCTGGAGGGCTACAGTCCAGAGTCACAGTCAGACATGACTGAGCATGCACCTATATGCACATGACACCTTCCAAAATTATATGAAGCATTTAGAAGGGTGAGGCCAGGACATGGAAGGAAGAGTTGGAGTAGTAACCAGAACTGTGATTAGTATGTATCAGACATTGTTCTCAGTGCTTTACTGAGAACATTTAAAGCATTTAATCCCACAGCAACCATTGAGTGGGTGTTTTTATAACCCTCATTTTACAGATGCAAAAACTGAGGCAATATGAAAACCAAGTAATTTGCCAAGGTTATACAAGTAGGAAGTGGTGAAGCTAAGACCATATAAGAAACTACATCCTCTTCACGAAGATAAAAGGAATGTGATACTCCTGTTTAATCTTTTGTTCCTGTGGTTATATTTAAGAATATTTTACCATTGGTGGTACTAGTTACTAAGAATAGATCTTTATTTAAATTATTTCTTATAGGATGCTTGTGTCCTTCCTTGGCTTTAGGTGAATGATCAATCTATTCCATTTTTTTTCTGAAAAATTCATGAAAGTTCTTTTCTGCTATTGTTTAAAAGGAGAATTATGACATCAAAAATGGAAGGAGTGGTAAGACTTCCGATATTTTGCTAATTAGTATGGACAAGTATATGGATACAAAAAAAAAAAAAAAAAACGTGCAGTAACAGTATTTCTCACTCTATCCAAAGAACATTAATACTTCAAGGGCTCACAGTTAGTAAGGAAACCTGACTTGTTGACAGCTGGAAATATCTGTGAATGTCATTCCTTATTCTTTCTACTGCTTAGATAGTGTTTTTTTTAACACTTAAATGTCAACAAGTTTGATTCAGTGTAAATAGGTTACCTCCACATCAGTCAGTAACAGCAAAACCTCATGATGTTAGAAGAAAGAGACAAAAGTTGGAAACTTTTTCATGTTTTTGCCAAAAGCTCATTTTTTCATTGTTCATTGCTAATAACTCATAACAAATATCTCATAAATGCCAGAAGGATTAGTAAGATGCCTCATAATTACTTTTACCCCAGTGATAAATGATTTACTAATAACATGGAGCCTCCCATATAACAGCCTTCGGACTCCATAATCTGAATTGTTCTTAGAAATGAGACCAGTGTATATTGACATCCTTCTGTTTGTCATCAACGAATTCCTATTGGAAAAACTAAAGCCATGGACATATCCCAGGTTGAATTCTGACTTTTAACAAATTGCATTATAAGGAGATGCAACTAAAAACAGTGGCATTGTGTGTGTGTGTGTGAGTTGCTAGCCATGTCTGACTCTGAGACCCCATGGACTGTAGCCCTCCAGGCTCCTCTGTCCAAGGGATCCTGCACAATTATTAGTACTGTTACCAAAAACAGCAATAGCACTATGATGTTTGAAACATTTAGCTTTGTTGCATTTTCAAGAGAAATCTGAATCAGCTTTGGAATATTTCCAATATGAACAAAGGAGCCAAAAGCAGAACCCCTGTCTACTCTGAACCACAGCAGTTCTTTGGCCCCTGGAGAGGATTCCTTTCCAGTCCACAGCACTAGACATGTAAATAAAAGAAAAATAATGCAGGTCAAGGACAGTAAGCTTTTCAATTATTCTTTCCTTTAAATATTGATTTATTTTTGGCTGTGCTGGTTCTTCGTTGCTGCACGAGGGTTTTCTCTAGTTGTGGGGCTTCTCTTTAATTGTAGTGGGGGCTTCTCTTTAGTTGTAATGCGGCTTTTAATTGCCAAGGCTTCTCCTGTTGCAAAGCACAGGCTTCAGACACAGGCCTCACTATTTGCAGCACGTGGTTTCAGTCATTGTAGCGCTCAGGCCTAGTTGCCCCTAACATGTGAAATCTTCCCAGACCAGGGATCAAACCTGCATGTCCCCCGCATTGTCAGATGGATTCTTAACCACTGGACGACCAGGGAAGTCCCAAGGCCACTAAGCTTTTACCTGCTAACCTGCTAAGTCACTTCAGTCGTGTCCTACTCTGTGCGACCCTATAGACGGCAGCCCACCAGGCTCTGCCGTCCCTGGGATTCTCCAGGCAAGAACACTGGAGTGGGTTGCCATTTCCTTCTCCAATGCATGAAAGTGAAAAGGGAAAGTGAAGTCGCTCAATCGTGTCGGACTCCTAGTGACCCCATGGACTGCAGCCTACCAGGCTCCTCCGTCCATGGGATTTTCCAGGTGAGAGTACTGGAGTGGGCTGCCATTGCCTTCTCCAAAGCTTTTACAGAAGTCTTAAAATAAGAGCCTGCAAACAAAATTCTCTATGCCAAATTTTATTTTGTTCATCTCATCATATTTACTTTTCTCCATCTGTCACCTTTTTACATGACCCAATGGTTTGGTTTCCCTGGTGGCTCAAACAGTAAAGAATCAGCCTGCAATGCGGGAGACCTGTGTTCCATCCCTGGGTTGGGAAGATCCCCTGGAGGAGGGCATGGCAACCCACTCCAGTAATCTTGCCTGGAGAATCCCATGGACAGAGGAGCCTGGCAGGCTACGGTCCATGGAGTCGCAAAGAGTCAGACACAACTGAGTGACTAAGCACAATGGTTTATCAATCAACTCATCACGTTAAGCTATTGCCTTAAAACGTTTATTAATGTCTTTCAGTTCCTGTTTTTCTTTTCTTGATGTGTCTGAGAGAATTGTTTTTAGCAGATAATATAATTTTTCAACATAGAATATGTATTTATGCATTTTTTTGTGTGGTTGACTAGAGGAATGAACAGATAGACAGCACCAAATAACTGGTTTACCAGAGTAAAACACTGATTGTTAGAAACACAGATAAGAATAAAAATTTTATTATCTTCTTAATCAGAAGAATAACCCATTGAATATCTACATTTCTTGACAGAGCTTGTCAAGAGAGCTCATTCTAGGTATAGTTTACTATGGGGTATTTTATTTTTTAGCTTTACTGAGGTTAAATTAACAACTAATCTTGCAATATATTCAAAGCATATAATATGACTATATTATATATATCATTGTGAAGGAAATCTCATACAAACTTATCATATTCATCACGTCACATATTTATTATTTTATTCTGTTGAGAAAACTTAAATTCTTCTTTCAGGGAATTTCAGGTATATAGTTCAGTATTATCAATGATAATCACCCGGCTATACATTAGATTCTCAGACCTTTATTCAACTTATAACTGAGAGTTTGTACCTTTTACCAACAACTTTGCATTCCCCACACTACCTTCAGGCTTTGGCAACCATCCATTATCCTGCTCTTTGTTTCTATGAATTTGACTCTTCCTTCCTTCCTCCCTCCTTCCCTCTCTCCCTTACTTTCTGTTGTTTTTGTTTTGTTTTGTTTTGTTTTCAGTCTTTCTTTCTGCCTCTTTCTTTCTTTTAAATTCCCCATTTAAATGATAGAATGAAGTATTTGTCTTTTTCTGTCTGGCTTATTTCATTTAGCATGATGCCCTACAGGTTCAGTTCATCCATGTTATCACAAATAGCAGAATTTCCTCCTTTTTTAAACTGGAATAATATTCTATTATACATGCATACATATAACACCACATTTTCTTTTTCTATTCATCTGTCAATGGGTGTTGTTTTAGTACCTTGGTTATAGTGAATAATGGTGCAATGAATATGGGAGTAAAGATATCTCTTCAGATACTTACTTTATTTCCTTTGGATATATACCCAGAAAGGATTCCCAGGATATATACCTAGAAAGGCTAGTGGTAAAGAATCTGCCTGCCAGTGCAGGAGATGCAAGAGATGCAGATTTGATCCCTGGGTTGGGAAGAGCCCCTGGAGTAGGGAATGCAATCCACTCCAGTATTCTTGTCTGGAAAATTCCATGGACAGAGGAGCCTTGTGGGCTACAGTTCATGGGGCCACAAAGAGTCAGTCACATGGCTGAGTACCTGAGTACACATATACCCATAAATGGGACTGCTGGATCATATGGTAGTTCTATTTTTAATTTCTGGAGGAACCTACATTCTGCTTTTCACAGTGGCTGCACAAATTCCCACTAACAGTGCACAGGGGTTCCCTTTTCCCCATATCATCAAGCATTTATCTCTTGTCATTTTGATACTAGACATCCTAACAGGTGTGAGGTGATATCTCATTGCAGTTTTTATTTGCATTTCCCTGATGGATTCTGATGTTGAGCAATTTCTCATGCACCAGTTACCCATTCATTTTTTGTTTTGTTTTTTTTTTTGTTTTGGGATCAAATCACTTAATTAAGGGGCTTGAGTGAGGGGACAAAGAGTTGAGAGGACAATGAAATCTGATGTCCTCAGCTGGGCCAGGATCTCCCTCACTTCAGTTCAGTTCAGTTCAGTTCAGTTGCTCAGTTGTGTCTGACCCTGTGCAGTCCCATGGACTACAGCACGCCAGGCTTCCCTGTCCGTCACCAACCCCCAGAGCTTGCTCAAACTCATGTCCATCGAGTCGGTGATGCCATCCAACCATCTCATCCTCTGTCGTCCCCTTCTCCTCCTGCCTTCAATCTTTCCCAGCATCAGGTTTTTTTCCAGAGAGTCATTTCTTCATATCAGGTGGCCAAAATATTGGAGCTTCAGCTTCAGCATCAGTCCTTCCAATGATTTCCTATAGGATTTCCTTTAGGATTGATTGGTTTGATCTTGCATCCAAGGGACTCTCGAGAGTCTTCTCCAACACGACAGTTCAAAAGCATTAATTCTTTGGTGCTCGGCTTTCTTTATGGTCCAACTCTTACATCCACACATGACTACTGGAAAAACCATAGCTTTGACTAGATGGACCTTTGTTGGCAAAGTAATGTCTCTGCTTTATAATAGGCTATCTGGGTTGGTCATAGCTTTTCTTCCAAGGAGCAAGTGTCTTTTAATTTCATGGCTGCAGTTACCTCACTTATAATTCACCAGAAACCCTGCTGGCCTTTTGAATGTTTTCTTTGGAAAACTGCCTAATTTAAGTCCTTGTCCATTTTTAAACTGAATTGTTTGTGGGGGTTTTTGCTCGCTTGTTTGTTTTGCTATTGAGTTGTATGAATTCCTTGTATAATTTGGAATATTTTATGATTTTATAGTTTCTGATCTCATGTCCAAGTCTTTAATCCATTTTGACTTGATTTTTGTGTACAGTGTAAGATAAGGGTCCAGCTTCATTCTTTTGCATGTGGATATTCAGTTTTCCCTGGAGAAGGCAATGGCAACCCACTCCAGTACTCTTGCCTGAAGAATCCCATGGACAGAGGAGCCTGGAAGGCTGCAGTCCATGGGATCGCTGAGGGTCAGACACAACTGAGCGACTTCACTTTCACTTTTCACTTTCATGCATTGGAGAAGGAAATGGCAACCCACTCCAGTGTTCTTGCCTGGAGAATCCCAGGGACGGAGGAGCCTGGTGGGCTGCTGTCTATGGGGTCGCACAGAGTCAGACACGACTGAAGCGACTTAGCAGCAGCAGCAGCAGCATTCAGTTTTCCCAATACCATTTACTGAAGAGATTATCCTTTCTTCATTTTATATTCTTGATGCTTTTGTCAAAAATTGAGCATGTAGTGTGAGTTTATTTATGGGCTGTCTATTTTGTTCCATTGATCTAGGTGTCCGTTTTTATTCCAGTTTCATACTGTTCTAGCTGTCAAAGCTTTGCAATATGGTTTGAAATCAGGAAGCCTGATGCCGATAGCTTTATTCCTTCTTCTCAAAATTGCCTTGGCTCTTCGGGTCTTTTTTGATTCCATATGAATGTTACACTCTGGAGTAGTTAATTGTGCCCCATGATCCAGGAAAGTAGATTGCCCATGTGAGGAGTCCAACATATACTGCATGACATTTTCCATGCGTTTTTCTAACTAAGATTTCCAAACACTTACTTGTACCAGATCTTGCTAATAAGAACCCTATACTCTGTCCACATTCTCATCACTTCTTGATTTTCTCTTTCTTGTTAGTGTTGACTGTAGTACCATTCTCTAAAATACCCTTTACTGGATGCATTTTGTAGGGAGAAATGTCAGAGTTCCTCCAGTTTTGGTGCTCCCTCTCACCCCACAGTTCCCCAGTTCTGTCGGCACCTCGATTGTGTTTCAACACAGCAAGAACATGTAGGATTACTATTTAGCATCATAGATTCACCAGTTAACACATGTTAAATCTGCTACTCTCCACCTTCTATCTTGGAATATTTCTTGACAGTAAGAAGCGTTTAGACCAAAGAAAAGTGAGAAAGAATTACATCCTAGCATATTTGATTGGGGCATCCTTGGTGGTTCAGATGGTAAAGAATCTGCCTACACTGTGGTAGGCCTGGTTCCATCCCTAGGTAAGGAAGATCTCCTGGAGGAGGGCATAGCTACCTACTCCAGTATTCTTACCTGGAGAATCCCTATGGACAGAGGAGCCTGGCAAGCTACAGCCTATCAGATTGCAAAGAGTCAGACGTGACTGAGCAACTAAGCACAAATTAATTGAAATATGATTTTCTTAATTATATAGCAAGATATCGAATATGTATAAATAAAAATATTTTATAATTTGATTTTAGCATTAAATATATTTTGGTAAATGACACAAGACGGATCTTAGATGCCAGTATTGAGATGACCAATGAACCTTGGAAGTGACCTACCTTTAGACATTTTGGTATGTGAAATAATATACGTCTTTGTTGATTAGACCACTTTTAGTTGTATTTTCCGTTACTCTATGGTGAAAAAAGCCTAGAAAATGCAGAGATATTATCATATTTGTGCCTTTATTATAGTGATTTAGTTAACTGAACAAATGGGCAAGACAGAGGTGGGGAACTAGGAAAACGTCAGGAAGTGTCTGTGAAAAGGACTGCTTAGGAGAATTTAGAGGACTGCTGATTGTAATAATCCCCAGCTTCATAATTTGGCTTAGGATTAGTTGTATTATAAATTTCTGATTCTACAGTGAATTAATGGATGTTAATGGATTGCAAACATCTGTTCCTCCAACAAGGTGATATTTCACCCTCTTTTTTTTAATTGCTAAAAGATAGGATTGTTGTCACTGTCCTCAAAGTTATATCAGAGAGCTGATAAATAGCTAACATTTTAGGATAATATCAGTTACTGCTAAAAAACTGGAAATTTTAGGCACTGATTTTTTTTCTCAAGATGTTCCCGGTAATAAGTAAATCCAAAACTAAAATTTATCTGATTTATAAAACTCTTGATTGTTGATTCTACCTGATACTAGAATTATGATTTCATTGGACACATATAATCTCCTTAGAGAAAAATAAAACATATTTCTTTTACTTAAGAAACAAGTTATTGTGGTTTCCTAAAATTGCAATGTAATTTGCAGCTCATAAAATTTTAGTGTGTATACATGTGTGTGTATGTGTATACATGTATACACATATATATAAATATATGTAACAAACATATAAATACATCTTAAATTACATCTATTTAAAAACAAATCTTCTTAGAGTTTTTCTATATGTATATCTGAAAAATGCTGCTGCTGCTGCTGCTGCTAAGTCGCTTTAGTCATGTCAGACTCTGTGCGACCCCATAGATGGCAGCCCATCAGGCTCCCCTGTCCCTGGGATTCTCCAAGCAAGAACACTGGACTGGGTTGCCATTTCCTTCTCCAATGCATGAAAGTGAAAAGTGAAAGTGAAGTCGCTCAGTTGTATCCCACTCCTAGCAACCCCATGGACTGCAGCCTTCCAGGCTCCTCTGTCCATGGGATTTGCCAGGCAAGAGTACTGGAGTGGGTTGCCATTGCCTTCTCCAATCTGAAAAATAAATCCACTTAATACCTAGAACTAATCTTATCCCCAGTTAATACAAATAAGCAAGTTTACTTACATGACATATAAATGGACAGACAAAATGATTTAAGGTTAAAAACGTTCTTGAAGATAGAAAGAGCCCATTCTGGAAATCAAATACCTGACCTATCAATCTACAAAGTTAACTTTGTCTTCCAATTGATTGATTTTCTCTTAGTATATCATGGTCAGTCACAGCCTTGGGTTTGTTTTTTTTTTTTTTTTTTTCCTATTTTTTTCCCTATAGGAGTGGCTTCTTGGACCATTGTCTGGCTCCCCTTTTCCTAAGCTTCCCGTTCTTTCCAGAATTGTGTTGCTACCTACTTTAGCTCTTATAACAACAATAACAGCAACAACAAAACTGAAGCTAAACTGTTCTTTAGGCAAATGAGACTATTCAAAAGAGTCTATAATATGAATGCCCTGTCTATCCCCCCCATAATTTGTTAATATGTGTTGGGCTCAAATGTTCAAATTTTCCAGGTCAGTGTTCCACATGCTGATTGGAAATATCATCTAATGTGCATTCTATACAATAAAGTCACACTTCAATTTCAGCACAGGTTTTACGTTTTTATGTTTTTTGTTCCTGCTCATAATCTAAATAAACATAGTGTTTCTCAGCTTACATTTATTTCAGGCATGCTTTCTCCAAAGGATTTAACATTTTAAATACCTTCATGGCAGAATGGGAATGTTTATCCACTTTGAGACGCTTAGGAATATAAGGAGTAATCATCTTTCTTTTCTGTGCAATACAGTTTTTGAATAACAGAAGATCAGATGATGAACAGAGAAGATCATTTTGAACTATATTTAACAAGTAGCTTGTTTCAGCTTCGATATTAGCTTGATTTACCATCTGCAGAATTACCAATAACATGATGCATTTATTACCCGTAAAAGCTATTAGCAGGTCATTTTGTTCAGTTCATCATATGTGTCTTGAGACACAATCTGGCGTCTAACAGATTTTCATACATTGATGTCGCAGAGAATCAGACTGTTCTTTAATTGATTGTTTCTTACTAGACTCCTTTTGATTAAAACAGGTTATGCTAGTTGCTTTTAGTTCCACATTTCTCCACTTCAAAGTCTAGCTACAGAAAGCAGAAATTATTCTCATTTCTCTGGATTCTTTTAATTCAGAGTGAATGTATATGTTTAAAAGTCTGCCATAATCAAGGGTTTTAAAAATGGCTTCAGTTTTTCCAATCTGTAACTCCCTCACCAAGAATACAATCCTCACCATGCCTTTAAAAAACGGATTTATCTTTTCCTGCCAAGTCATCAAATTTTGCACCTCAGAACCTCAAGTGAGTACAGATCACAGGGACCAAAGGGACCAGGAAGGGCTCCCTCAAAGCACTCTTTCCCTCACAATTTGCACACACCCCGACAAGCAAAGCTGAATCATGGTGATAGTGTTGTGTCCTTCTCCAGAGGGAAAAGGAAAAAAAAAAGAGTCTTTTGCTAAACTGGTTTCAGAAGGACTAACTCATATTGTTCATTTAAGCAAAGAAATTGGTAAGCTCCTGAGACCTCCCCCCGCATCCCCCCGAAAAAGGAAAACTCCAAAAGCTATGTGAACTCTGGGGGGATAAGGTCGGTGGTCCCGTCTCAGGCCTTCTACCCACATTCGCAGGCACAGTTAACACCATAAAAATAAAAGGGCTGCAATCAGATCAGTCCTCACCAATAGGAATGAGTAGCAGCTTGCAGGCTCAAAACAAGAGCCTAATTCAGCATTCAAAAGGTTTTTGTTTGCCTAATGTCAGAAACAAACATAAAACTTTCTATCATGTGACATTCATGACACTAGAAGAGAGCAGTCACCCTGCCCTTAGGCTTCTGTCTGCCACAGACAAAAGCCATCAATAGCTCCTTTGTCTACTACCTCAGCTTTCTGTCTTCATTGAGTTGGCCACTCATTCCCAATTGTCATCTGCTCTTCCCAGGTGAAATTCCCAAGTTCCCAGTCACAAAATCCCATGTCCCAAGGATGCACCAGTTCACATAATATCCTAGCCAGTAATATTCTTAGCGGATCAAAGTTGTATCAGGATACAGGAATAATCCTAATTCTTTCGAGTGTTTTACTTGTTTTTTATACAATATTGTGAAATATCTGCTGATTTAAATTATTTGCAGCAACCATAAACATGTAAGTATACCAAACTTATTTTGTCCTTTTTAGCACCAATTAACTCCTTTGAATTTACACTATATTTATATACAAAGTGTAGCTGCCTGGGGATTCTAAAAGATTTTTAATGATTTAAACTTGAAAGCCACTATTCAGAACCAATGATGCATTGAGGAAAATTATGTAAGTTATGTCTTAGAAATTACTTTTACTCTAAAATTTATTTAAAATCGAGTTGTGCTGATCATTTAAAATATTGCACTAAATTTAATAGAAAATCTCTTGGTGGATGTTTAGGGTAAATTGAAAAGCTTAAATGGCTTAAAAATAGCTTTGAAACATTATGTAGACAGATGAGGCAGTTATCATGTTTAAATGATGGGAGTTTAATGGTCTTCTCATACATTAACCCTCCACTCTGATGGTGAGAAATGCCTTCATCTTACTCTAGAAATGGATAAAAATAAACATTTAGATTTAGTAAATCTAATGATTTATTTAGAATCCCCTTACCTATTTGTAATATTTTTGAAATTCAGTGAGGTGAAGTTTTATGGCTCAGAGTTTATTAGCTACAATGGAACCTTCAAATATATAATAAATAGTATACATTTGGGACAACTTACTGAGGAATAGGTCTGTTTCCTTTCATGATATGCACCAGTCTGTATAAGTATGAAACTAAAAAACAGCAATGCAACAACAATGGTATTTTACTTGATGGAATACTTTTTTAAATTAACACCAAGAAATACTATTAGATTCAAGTGCTATTTGTTAGTCAACTCCTAAGGAATAAATATACCCTATTGATGGAACTATACCTACATCAAAGGCAACAGAAATGGCTAAAATGTACCATTATTTGATCCAGAATGTAAAATAAGTCACATCTTTTCTATGAATCTATTATGATGAGGTATATTACAGACACGTCATTGGCTTTAGAAAGAATTGTATGAAACAGTTTGTATTTAACACAAATGCGGGCCACTAACTGATGGGTTTAAAATATTTATTAAATATAAAATATATATTTATATTAAATGGTGAGCTTCTCTAGATGAAAATAGGAACTTTTGCCAGAATCCTTTTGAGAGCGAGAGGGAAAAAAAAATAAAAGCAACATTCTTTGAAGTACTCTTGAATGTTATCTGTTCTAATCTGAACTTTAAAGTTATAAAATCTGTAGATTTCATTTACCAGTTCTGTACCAGTCATTCAAGCTGATAAAAAGATTTGGCTAAGGATATTAAAATAATAGTTGTATCCTGAATTGTTCCCTCTGACATGTGAAGCAATAGATCCTTTTATTAGTATTAATAGCATCTTGAACAGAATTCCTATGCAGGTAAATGTAGATATGACATGAAAGGTAATGCACTGCAATTTTATTTCATTCTAAGGCTTCCCTAGTAGTGAAAATTGAGACCAAGTAAGTTGTCTTACATCCTGAATAATTTTACTTTGAATAGACTTCTATCTCTAGCTTTGGTAGGATATTCAATCATAAATACTTTCTAGGAATTTTAATATTATTTTATAGAGTTGTTATTACTATTCCCATGTGTATATAAAGAAATTGAACTCTGAAGATGTAGCTAATTTTTTCTCTTTTTTCATTAAAAAAGTCTAACCTTTTTCTTTTTACACTGATTTACTTTATGCTCCCAGTAGGAATAAAGTCTGTTCCATTTTATGAATACAGGTGATTGTGGAGTAGATGAGTCAAACTTAGCATGATTTCTTACTTCTCTTCTTTGGAAGTGATGTTCTTTTAGCAGTAAACTGAGGTAGACATCACTCTTCCTCTTATCTGCTGCTTACATTGCTTTTTCTTCAATACTGTATTCCATGCTATGAAAGCATACCCTGGGAACACAGACCTCTCCATGCCAACCATCGTGATAGCATCTAGAGGTCTGTCAGCCCAAATGGTCTCTCAATGGCCCCAGAATGGTGCAATGGAAAAAATCGTAAGCTGGGGATAAGAGGACATGGCGACTAGTTTCCACCAGCAATATTCTAAGTAAATGCAAGCCTGGACTCTGCATACTCATAATTACATCATTAACTGAATGTTTTACTACATGGCACACTCATCTACAATCTTTGATTTCTTATCATATTTAATTACTACAAGCCTATGAAACATATTATTATACACACCTCACAGATAATGAAATGAGAAGTTAAGAGAACCCAGAAGATAACCCAGAAGTTAAAAGAGTGAGAGCTGAGATTTGAATGGGATGCCAAAGTTTTACTTTTTTGGGGGGGTGGGAGCAGGTGTACCACCAGACCTGCAGGATCTTAGTTCCGCAACCAGGGATTAATCCCAGGCCCCTACAGTGGAAACACAGACTTTGAACCACTGGACCACCAGAAGAGTTCCCAGAGTCTTATTTTGGCCTCTATGCCTGTCTCCACATCCCCTTTCTGCATAATATAAGAGTTAAATAGACATATGGTCAAAGTTCTGTCTTTGTTTTACAGTCTGTGATTAATTCAGTCTTTTTCCTCTCTGAATTAAACACCTACCTGTTCATTTAATCATGTTACTTTTTATTTATATACTTTAATTTGGCTTCCAGATAAGCTATCCACACTTGATCTAAGATATGAGATAACTCTTTCATTCACTTTTTCTCTGTTTCTCTCTATATATGCAAATATTACCACTGAGAATAAGAATCAACTGTACACACACACACATAGTTGATCCTTATTATTCACGATAGTTATGTTCATAAAGCCACTGGAAAACTTGAACTAGCAAATACTGAATCATTGGAACTAAGAGATATACAGGGCTCAGTTCCTGTGAGCCTCTGGTTGCAATACTTTTGTCAATAGATCAACACATAATCTATCTTATGTGTGTTAATCTTTAGAGCTGCCTCATTCAATACACACTGTTGATTCATTAACATCGAATTCATAACCTACAGCTTATAACTCATACTTAAATGGACTATCCCATATTCACATTTTCTCTGTGAGGCACATCACCACCTTCTTGCTCTTAGGAACACTAGACAGGACTCCAATGCTGTGCCTGTGGGCCATTATAAATAGTTAATCACAAACAAAAAGTACAAAAATATACCACTAAACAGCCCACAAATAGGATACTTGTTTACAATATGACAACTGAAACACAAAGGCAGAACATCACCTATTTAGTCTCCTCTGGGAATGTGCTGCTGCTGCTGCTGCATCGCTTTAGTCGTGTCCGACTCTGTGCGACCCCAGGGACGGCAGCCCACCAGGCTTCCCCATCCCTGGGATTCTGGGAATGTGAGTGTCCAGCAACTCAAATTTTTCACTGTTCTTACGTATATACTTGAAAATGATCATAAAATTGCCCAGAATATTGATTTTGGAGTTACAAATAAATTTCAGCGAATAGGCAAATTCACAAATACAGAATCCATAAATAACGATGGATTATGTGTGTGTGCATCTCATCTCTGATCTCTGTTTTTCTGCCCGTCTCCTTTCCCACTTCCTCATGGTCCTGTCTTTTATCTTCTCTACATAAAAATAAATAAGTAAAAAAAATTTTTGAATTCTTTTCCACATTGTTTCTGCAGTGTTTATTTTCTTCTCCTTTTCAGAAACTTTAGGGCTACTTTACACATATATACACACACAATCTTTGATTCCAGATCGATGTAGAACACATCTATGTTCACAGCAATGTAGTGGCTGATTATAAAGTATAATTGTTCTATATAACATGATGTCTGGTTGACAAATGGTCTTTAAAATGTGCCTAATATCTCAACAGAGAATCAAGGACAGGTCCAGGAATTTTTATTTTTTCTTTTCTTTCCCCGACCTTTGTATCACCTCATACTATATGGGGCAAGAATGTCTATATTCCTGATTTTTTTTTAAGCTCCAAATTATTTGCATTTAATTTACCAATCAGTTCTTCATTGGAGACTGGTTGAATTTACAAAAGCAATTACACCCATTTCCTGTGACTTTGACGGATATATATAGTTGTGTTAATTAAGCAGAAGAAGAGATTGTGGACTGCTGCTGATTTTAGTGGAAAAACACAATTGTCATCATCTGTGCAGCATTAATTGCTACATAGGGTAGGAGATTAATATTTTTTAACATTTTAAGTGGTTTTGCATAAATGTTAGCAATAAGCAAGCCATTTCATGTCTTATTGGTTTGCATTTTTAATAATATTGGAATGTTAGCCTTCCCATAAAGGGAAGATTGCAACAAAACTGAAATAGTGTTAAAACCTTGCTAGTTATGTGCCAACTGACCCTGTGTACCCCCATTGGGGAACACTCAAAGACAATGGTACTGTTGAAACATAAAAAGAGGAGGAGATAATTTGTTTTTAATTTTTCTTACATTTGTGAATTTAGTGCCACCAAAGACCAACAGCACTGGGCAAGGGCTCCGAAGAATAGACACCACGAACACTTCCTATATCTTTTTTTTTATTACGTTAGATTTGGCCATCTTTTAAAAGCTGATCATTATGTTGGTAAAATTATACCAAAATATAAATTGGTGTACTTATTTGTACAAAGAAAACTCAACCAGATTCTTCACTATTATTTAAAATGGAAAAAGAATCTGAAAATGTAGTGATCGGGAGGGATTTCCAGTGGTGGTAACAGTAGCTGCCAGAGTCTGCTGCAGGTTTGGGATTCCACGGATAGAATAGCTTGACTGGGACAGAGCAGGCACCCAGGGAAGATGAGGCTGGAACTAACAGACGAAGCCAGATCACGGAGGGCCTTGCACGCCATGGAGAGGACACCGGATCGTACTCTAAGTGCAACAGGAAGCCAGGAGAGAATGCAAGCAGGGAAGCACGTAATCTTATATTCATTCACAAAATCAAATCTCACGGTGAGGAGAAAGAAAAGGAGGAGGTTGGTGAGAGGAATGGGCAAATGAGTTGGTAAAACCTTATTCACTCTTTTAAGCCCAGTTTAAACAGAAGCAGAGACATTTGGTCCTTTCCCTATGCTCTCAGAGGTTTTTTTTAATTAAAATTTTTTTTTAATTTTTTATTTTATATTGGAGTATAACTGATAAACAATGTTGTGATAGATTCAGGTGCACAGCAGTGACTCAGCCATCCACACATGCATATCCATTCTCCCCCAAACTCCCCTCCCATCCAGGCTGTCACATTGAACAGAGTTCCTTGTGCTGTACAGTAGGTCCTTGTTGGTTATCCATTTTATTTTTTTAACTTTTTATTTTGTACTGGGATATAGATGATTAATAATGTTGTTTTAAGTGAACAGGGATTCAGCCATACGCATATACATATCAATTCTCCCTAAAACCCACCTCCATGTTGCCACATAACATTGAGCAGAGTTCCCTATGCTATACAGTAAATCCTTGTTGGTTATCCATTTTAAATATAGCAATGTGTACATGTCCATCCCAAACTCCCTATCACTTCCCCCATTCTTTCCCCCTGGTAATTAAGTTTGTTCTATAAGTCTGTTTCTACTTTGTAAATGAAGTTCATTTGTATCATTTCTTTTTCAATTCCACATATCAGATCAGTTCAGTTCAGTTACTCAGTCCTGTCCGACTCTTTGCGATCCCATGAACCGCAGCACACCAGGCCTCCCTGTCCATCACCAACTCCCGGAGTCCACCCAAACCCATGTCCATTGTGTCAGTGATGCCATCCAACCATCTTATCCTCTGTCGTCCCCTTCTCCTCCTGCCCTCAATCTGTTCTAGCATCAGGGTCTTTTCAAATGAGTCAGCTCTCCGCATCAGGTGGCCAAAGTATTGGAGTTTCAGCTTCAACATCAGTCCCTCCAATGAACACCCAGGACTAATCTTTAGGAGGGAGTGGTGTAAGGGCTATTATGTGATTTTTTTTGTAATTGCACCTTCACCACGCATGAACAGAAGTTTATCACTCCCATGCAGAACTGAGGAAAGACTAGACTCAAAGCCCTTATTTTTACACAGACCTCAGAGCATAGCTGATGCTCAAGTGCACTTGCTGAACTGAGGTCAACCGAATGAAGGCAGTGACTCACTTCAGTCTGAATGTATGACAGACAGGTTCTTAATACTAAAGCAACAGGTAAGTAACTGATGGTTGAAGTTACAGAGAAATCTCCCCAGAGGTAGATGAAACTTCATAATATCAATAGTATTGAAAGTCATCTAATTGTTGTCTTAAATGCAGAATCTCAGCATATTGAGGAAAAATATCAGATTCTCTATTTCTTTATCCCTATTAAGTACTTGTTTGAAATAAACTCTTTATTGATGTATATTTAGACAATAGGAGTACCTTTCTTGAACTGCTGTTGCTGCTGCTGCTAAGTCGCTTCAGTCGTGTCCAACTCTGTGCGACCCCATAGACAGCAGCCCACCAGGCTCCCCCGTCCCTGGGATTCTCCAGGCAAGAATACTGGAGTGGGTTGCCATTTCCTTCTCCAATGCATGAAAGTGAAAAGTGAAAGTGAAGTCGCCCAGTCGTGTCCGACTCTTAGCAACCCCATGGACTGCAGCCTACCAGGCTCCTCCATCCATGGGATTTTCTTGAACTACACATCAATAAATGTTAGGGCCCACTCATCGTTGACTTTAAAATTTTAAAAAAAGTTTAGTAATTTTTTTTTCCATCACAAAAGGAAATTTTGTCCATCAAATCTAGAGAAGTAACTTTTTGCAGAGCTTGGTTTGAGCATCATATTATTCTAGGGACCTTCACCAACAAACAGAAATGACTTTCCACTTTCTGGACCCAAATTTATTAACTCATTTTTTATCTCTGAAATAAAAAATTCTGAAGTTCAAGTGTTAGAAATCATTCTAGAGTTATTTCAACTAAGATTCTTCTATTTTTATTTTTCTGAAAATTTAAAATAAAAATCACACTCCTCTGATGTCTCACTGATGTGCCTTTTGTTTTTTAAAGTCCAGGCAGTTGAAAGCCAACATTTTGGTTTGTACAGGCACAATCAAAGGTTCAGGTGTGACCAAGTTCTTTGGTGTGACCTGATGTCTACTTCTAAGAGGTGAGGTGGACCAACACCCTCTTTGAAAATCTAATTAATTCGATAGTGATGACATCTAATTATAACTTTTCCCATTCTTTGGGGCACTAAGAAACATGCCTCTAATAGAAATACTAACAAGTATTTTGCAATGATAACTCCTCCAGACTGAAATACAAAATATATCTATTCTGTAAACTATTCCTTGTTTACACTCTTTCCTTTGGTATAATTTGTAACAAATTACTCAGGTTCTTGAAGGACTGTAATACTGTAGAAGCCCCATGGTCATTTTATCCACCTCATCACCTCCTAGTGTAGAAAAATTATCATATGAAAAAAGGCCAAGAGCTCCCTCTCTAAATTAGCTTTCTATTTAGAGTTTCTCCCAACCAAGGTTTTTCAGTAAAAGGAAGGAAATACAGTATACAAGACATGACATCTGATCTCATGAAGGGCAGTTCAGCTATGAATATCTTCTTTTAATGTGCTTGTTTATCAGTTACCTTATAAAAATGCAGCATTACTCTGTTAACTTGAAATCATAAATGACTCACAGAAACTTCAGTACATCATCTCTGTTGAAATATCTTGGGCATAATTTCTATCCTGAAGCTGCTCATGGACCATAGTTGGACTAGTTATTTTAATACCCAGTTTTTACCAAGGTTATAAGGGGATGTAGAGCTTTTCTTAGTGTTAATTAGTGCTACACGTATGAAAATGAACAATAGACTTAACAAATAGGTCACTGTTTTTGCCTCTGAGGAAAGATAAGCTGATAGCAAGTTTCTGGGGAATTCTAATATTGATGCTATGAAGTTCCTCTATTTGTCAGTGCAAAATCTAAGAGGGATCAAAAAAAGAAACTTCCTCATTTTGTACTTAGGGAATACACAGCATTAGAAGCAGAATCAGATTGAGTAGGCTTCTTAAAAAATAATCTTTATTTAAGGAATATAAAGTATTCTCAAGTCCATGATACTGTTGTACACTAATTAACACAGTCCTTGTGACCAGTGACAACTCCAGAAATTTTGTGCTGAAGGACTTTTGAAGCTGCATTTAAATTGCAAGCACTGTGCCTTTTAGCTGGCTAATTTAGAGCTGGCTGGTAAGTGGAGGTGGGTGGGGATACCCATCAGGGTCTTCCAGAGAAACAGATTCAATAGGAACTATTTAGGTGTGTAGATAGACACACACACACACACACACACACACATATGTATGCATCCATGTATGTGTGTGCTTGTGTGTGTATGTAGACATTTCCTGTAAGGAATTGGTTTACATTATAGGAACTAAGAAGCCCCAAGATCCACAGTTAGCAGTCCAGAGACCCAGGAGAACTGATGATAGTTTGAGCCCAAACCTGAAGGTCTGTGAAGCAGGAAAGTAATGGTTCCAATCCAAGACTGAGTCTGAAGGCAGGAGAAGACCAACGTCCCAATTTGAAGACAGTCGGGCAGTGAGTGAATTCTCCCTTTATCAGCCTTTTCATTCTAAATAGACCTTCAATGGATAAGCCGAGCACAGAAGAATTGATGCTTTTGAACTGTGGTGTTGGAGAAGACTCTTGAGAGTTTCTTGGACTGCAAGGAGATACAACCAGTCAATCCTAAAGGAGAACAGTCCTGGGTGTTCATTGGAAGGACTGATGCTGAAGCTGAAACTCCAATACTTTGGCCACCTGATGCTAAGAACTGACTCCTTGGAAAAGACCCCAATGTTGGGAAAGATTGAAGGCAGGAGGGATGACAGAGGATGAGATGGTTAGATGGTTCATGAGTTTCATTCAGCAAGCTCCAGAAGTTGGTGATGGACAGGGAAGCCTGGCGTGCTGCAGTCCATGGGGTTGCAAAGAATCCGGACATGACTGAGCGACTGAATTGAATTGACTGGATTGAATAATGCCTACTCACCTTGGGGAGGGCAATCAGCTTTACTTGGGTATGATTGAAATGTTGATCTCAGTCAGAAACAGTCACAGATGCACCCAGAATAATATTCAACCTGGGCACCCCATGGCCCAGTCAAGGTGACACATCAAAGTAACCATTTCTCAGTATCTGATATAATTAATGTCTTTTAGATAGTCTCATGACTGTGATAGCTGAAATCATTTAATATCTGAACTGTACCTTCTCATCTGTAAAATGGAGGTAATACAGTAAGCCCTGTTCTATACTACTACAAAGTTCATGAAGTGACTACTGAGCCAAATCAGCTAACCTGGAATTTCAGGGTCTGGGAACCTACAGTCAATCACATTATATATGAATTTGTGGTATCATGAAATTTTACTGTAAAAGTACTTGCTTCATTAAATTGTTTGGAAGACCAGGTGGAATGATGCATATAAAGCAGGCGTCCTCAACCACCTGGGATTTAATGCCTAATTATCTGAAGTGGAGCTGATATTAGAATAATAATAGAAATAAAGTGAACAAAAGATGTAATATGCTTGAATCATCCTGAAACCATCCTCTCCACACTGGTTCGTGGAAAAATTATCTTCCATAGAACTGGTCCCTAGTGCCAAAAAGGTTGGGGACCACTGAAAAGTACTTAACAGAATTGCCCAGCACAAAAAAAACTTAATAATACAAATTGTTCTTTTTCTTTCTTTATTTCCTGCCTCCTCCTCTTCCTTTTCTTCCTCCTCCTTGATTTTCTCTTCTTCTAATTCTTATTCTTCTACTACACATATCTAATACTCTTGATCATTAATCATTCTAGAAACATCTTGTCACATTTTCCATAACACCACATTCTGATCAATTTTATTTTACTTGTCTGACATTTCCTTTTCTGTCTCTTTAGAGTACTTCTATACTTGATGCTGTTCTTCAATAGATAATATTGCTCAGGATCTTGTTCTTGGCCCACTGTTTATCTTACTCCATACACTCTCCTCAGGCAAATTCTCAGTGGTCCAGGTTTCACACTGCACCGTGAATATGAGATGCAGGAATAAAAATGTTTTGGCTGAGTTAATGAAATTAAGGCAAAATGAATCCTAAAGAGACCAATAGTTCCTCTCAATTTATAAGCATAACAAAATCAGCTAAAAGATCTTTCTAAGCTTTCATATTTTTCATCAATATTCTCAGAAACTTAAAAGATTTGCAAAAAACAAAGCAGAAGCCACAACTCAAAACTATGTATGTTTAATAAACATATGTTTATGCAAGTAAATGAACAAATTATATACTGAATGGTTTCCAAATAATGTCCTATAATTATTATGAGATTGCTATTTTGTGCATGTTCAGAAGATAAGAAATTAATTTCTTCTTAATCTCCTAAGGACATCTCTGACAATTTAGTTCATCATTCAGACTTAAAGCTTAAAGGCTATGAAATGTGGTACTCAATTCATTTTTATTCAATTCAATTCATTTAAGAAATATTTATGAAATATCTTTTCTATGTAAGAGCTGAGTTAGATCTCTTTTTTGACATCATGATGATTAAAATATAGTCTCTGGCCTTGAGGGGTGTACATTATTGGAGGGATGTTTAAACCAATGTGCACATATCTATCGTGTAAAGCACAATAACCTGAAAGCTACAGAAATGTCATAGAGAATCAGAGGGAATATACTGAATTAGTAGGATTAGAAAGGACTTAAAGGAGGAGCTAGAATGAGTCCCTAAAACCAAAATATAACAAAAGAATATTTACTTTACTACTTTGAGTTTCATTTTAGGTTATTATATATGAAGTCATCAACAAAATACACCTTAATTATGTACAGTAATAACAAACACATTTTAACACTATTATTGTACTTAATAGTTGTATCATTTGAGAAAAAAACTCTCTAAGTTTCAGTTTTTAAAATGATGACAATAACATCTGCCTTATACTTGTCATTGTAATGGAACTCCAAATGAATATGTTTAGTACTTAGGAGGCATGAGGATTAAATGATAGGTCTTTCAGTGATTGGTTGAACAACTGTACCTCAGTTGTTCTTTAATGGACTGTTATTTAATGGTTATTTAATGGATTGAAATCACTCTGCAACAAAGTATCTAGCAATCTGCCACATTTGGGTTTATGTTCTACCACTATTTGGATTGGAGACACCGAAATCGCTCTTAGGAAATTTAATGACAACAAAGGTGATTACTACCAAATCATCTCCAGTAATTTTAGAATCAGAAAAGATCTTATAAACCATCTTGTTCAGCATCCTTATTTTACAGCTAAAAAACTGAGTTTATTATAAAGTGGTTATTTCATTTACCATAAGTTTTATATGATTCAAAAACCTTCACATTGCCTCCAAGAAAGTCATCAACATATATTAATTATAAGATGTAATTATCTTTGCTCAGCAATATCTACACTATCACAAAAGAAGTAGATACCTCATCTTGGAGAAGCCTGGAAAATGATCATTGACCCTGTGGAAGGCATTAGAGTTGTTCAGTGTCAAGAAAAAAATTCATGTAGACATAATACTTATTCTTGAATGTGAACGTCAAGTCACTCAGTCGTGTCTGACTCTGCGACCCCATGGACTGTAGCCTACCAGGCTCCTCTGTCAATGGGATTTTCCAGGCAATACTAGTGGAGTGGATTGCCATTTCCTTCTCCAAGGGATCCTCCCAACCCAGGGATCGAACCCGGGTCTCCCACACTGTAGACAGATGCTTTACCATCTGAGCCACCTGGGAAGTCTAATACTTATTCTTTTTAAAACTTTAATGAAAATTATGTGGCAAATCTACATTGTTTCAGAAGAAACAATGGACCTATGGGAAGACATTACAAAAGGGAGAATTTTAGTTTGAAATCAGGAGAAATCTTTTAAACATTAGAGCAGTCCCAAAATATCTGTCTTGTAAA
Organism: Bubalus bubalis; assembly: GCF_019923935.1. NCBI lineage: Eukaryota > Metazoa > Chordata > Mammalia > Artiodactyla > Bovidae > Bubalus > Bubalus bubalis. The sequence goes on from NC_059158.1 coordinate 84,543,285, forward strand.
ATCATTGTACTAGACTGTCTTGTAAAATACCTTCTAATTTCTCAATATCCTAAGTTTCTCTGGATTTTCAAAAATGGTAAGTATGGGATTAACTATTCTTGATGCTGCTGCTGCTGCTAAGTCACTTCAGTCATGTCCAACTCTGTGCAACCCCATAGATGGTAGCCTACCAGGCTCTCCCGTCCCTGGGATTCTCCAGGCAAGAACACTGGAATGGGTTGCCTCTTCCTTCTTGATGCAAAAGGATTTAATTTCTTTATTTTTCTCATTTCTTACATTACTGATATGATTTTATAACATAAATATGACTTATGAATTATCCTTAAAGAATCTGTTATCTTACAAATTTCTTTTAAGGCTCCATTTTACTTGAATTAGATTAACTTCTCAACAACCACCAGCTATCCTTTTATTCTTTTTAAGTCTGAAGATAGGTAACCTTTTATTTTCTGGGCTGTAATATCATACTGTGGAAGGGGAAAATGTAAGCCTCAACACTTCCCCTTCCAAGTTAACATAAAATATAAAGAATTTTAGAAATTGCATGCCATTTTTGTTTTAAAAAGAGAAATTATTTTACTTGGGTTACCAGCGAAATAAATGGATAGGAGGTATCAGGAAATAGATTAGAAATCACCCAAGATACAAAATATAGTATTATAAATAAAGATAAGTGAAGAAGACCAGATGGAGATCTTAGGAAGAAATTTTATGGAAGAAAACTGAAAAGTCTGACAGTATTTCCCAATATTGGTCCATCTCAGAGAATCAGAAATTTTGAGTTCTGACTTTAATACCATAAATTATAGGGTGACCATGGATAACTGGATAAATATTTCTAAACATTTTATGTTTAAAGTGAGGGAAATACGTAACCCAGTGCTATCTGAGGGCTCACAAATAATTTTGGCAGGTATTTTATCAAAAATACATATATATCTTACCCTATAATACTTTTTTTTTTTTGCAGAGAAGGGATTTTATATTTTAAAAAGAAAGAAAAATCTAGGCTTTTCTACAAGTGCTTCATTTTACACTGTCAGGTTGATTTGGCTATTTGTCAGAGAATCTTTGAGACATTATATCTTATATCAGAACTGTCTTGGAGAATAATTGTTTGCTTTGGGGTCTCATGGCAGTAATTTTAAAATCTCTGGAGGCAAGGTTATTTACAGAATAAGGTGAGAAAATTTGGAACATTGCTAAAAACAAAGACTATATCTTTAAGTAACTTTTGGCAAGCACATCTAGTATTTGCTATAAAATGTATAGCCAATCAGTATTGAGAACTGTCATTATGTATATTTACATAATTGAGAGTCAGTTGCAGTGAGAGAGAAGAAACAGAGGAATTATTTACAATAGTGCTCCAAAGACATTGCAGTTTGAACTTGGTATATAGGTATAAAATCAGAATAAAATGGAATCTTTAATACAGTATCTAGCACAAAACCAAGCACTCTTCTAGTACTCAATAAATGTTTGTTGAATGAAGAGCCCATATGCTCAATCATACCAAGAGTTGAGAAATAGAACAAATTTAGAACAATAATACACATATATTCTAATAATTTGGGAATGGTAAACAGAAGCTTTGAAGACTTCATTTGGTGATCAGAAATGGATAATTTTGTCAGAAAAAAAATGTATATTTTATCATCAATAATAAGCTGTAAAGCAAAAGAACTTTATTACCATTTAGAGAAACCAATATTACTAATAAATATTTACTGTGCAATGTTAATCTCTGTTTGAAACACTCAGGAAATCTTTTAAAGTACAAGGAAATCGAAGATATGTTCAAATTGTCGCACTGATAATTAAACAAACACTAATCATCACAAGCATGATTTACAATCAGGTTTCAAAACAAACAAAAAATCTGTTCAGTTTTGCCATATTTCAGCCCCACGTAAGCCCCAAGTAAGAAGACGCTGCCTCCGAAACATGAACAGATGCTCTACTTAGTGAAAATCAAGAGAATGTACCATGTGTATCACAGACTCTTTAATAGATAGAACTGGCCTTATAAGGAGAGTATATATATATGTGTGTGTGTGTGTGTATATATACATTTGACTAAATTTAAGATGATTAAATGAAAATGAGTTAGAAATCCCCTTTGAATTTAGAGTTTGGCTCCACCCCATTCCTACCGAATAAAAGTCCCTGGACTTTTATTGCAGATGAGCTGAACAGAGCTCTCAAAGACAAAGGATATACAAAAGCACAATCTTTTAACATAAGCTTCTGCACTTACTAATGCAGGTTCAGCCACCTATTTTACAAGATACTTATTAATGAAGGTAGAAGAGCAGGATAAAGTGATGAGAGTTTAATTTATTTTGGAAGTAATGGTTTGTACAGTAATTATCGAGAAGCAGCCACTTGTCAAATGGAATCAGTAACAAGTGCAGTTGGGAGAGCTTTTCTGATACACAGGCATTGTGAAATGTTTTACGTTGCAATGAGAATGGACTCTCTGACAATAGTTTATTTTGCTTTAAAAAAAAACCCTGTAAACCAATTGTATTTAAGAAACTATATATGCTAGCATGTTTATGAAGATTAATTTATTCTAATCTGTTTCTCTTTGTTTATTAAAAAACACACAGAAGTTTTCAGTGATAGGTAGTATCACTGATTTAATATTTAACTTTAGCTTTACATCTAATATTTGACTTTATACAATATTCCATTAGGACTTCCCTGCTAGCTCAGATGGTAAAGAGCCTGCCTGCAACACAGGAGACCTAGGTTCGATCCCTGGGTCAGGAAGATTTCCTGGAGAAGAAAATGGCAACCCACTCCAGTATTCTTGCCTGGGAAATCCCATGGACAGAAGGCCTGGTGGGCTACAGTTCATGGGGTTACAAAGAATCAGACACAATTTTTAGCATGAATTTAGCAATTAAATAACAACAGTGTTCCATTCACCTTTATTAATTCTCACAGGACTTGGCGTTGATCCAGAAATTCTGATTCAGGTCTGTGGGCAGGAAAGATGAAAGGTCACAGAGATCATGGGGCATATTCAGAGGATAAGGAAACTTGAGGAACAGTCTAATAAAAATTTAAGCAGATTACCAAGAATATATAATCCCTCAGTGGCACATAGTGGGAGGCATTCATTCCAGAGAAATCCTTGGGATAAGTGATGAGGAAGGATGTAATCCATAAAGAAAGATCTTGGGAATAGTTACTGGCTAATCAGGATGCTGGAGTATTTTACATGGGCAATTATGACCCACGGTTTGACAAGGAAGAAACAAATAAAAACATCAATGGGAAATATACCCTGAAGTAAATTTTTAGCTGCTAAGAAAAAGACTAAACAAAAAACGGTACTTTATATTCCCTTCAGAAAATGAAAGAAAAGTAATAATTTGGGCTTAGAATTGTTTGGGCCTTCACTAATATCAGAGAAGGCAATGACACCCCATTCCAGTACTCTTGCCTGGAAAATCCCATGGATGGAGGAGCCTGGTGGGCTGTAGTCCATGGGGTCGCTAAGAGTCGGACACGACTGAGCGACTTCACTTTCACTTTTCACATTCATGCATTGGAGAAGGAAATGGCAACCCACTCCAGTGTTCTTGCCTTGAGAATCCCAGGGATGGGGGAGCCTGGTGGGCTGCCGTCTATGGGGTCACACAGAGTCGGACACGACTGAAGCGACTTAGCAGCAGCAGCAGCAGCCACTAATATACTGCCTTTGATAATTCTTCAGGGTTCACCAGGCTCTGTATTTTTGCTTACATAAACTGTACTAAAATGACCAATGGGCACTTAAGGAACTAATCAGTGGCTCAGTCAAACCAATCAATTATTCCATATTGAAAATGAATACAAATTACTCTCTTGTCACCTTGTCTATGTCACATTTGCATTCAAGTTAACATTCAGTTCAGTTAACATAGTTTAAGAAATTTGTAGTAATAAATCATAAATAGAAGATCTAAATACACCTATCTCCAGTTGTTGATCCATCTAAATTAATTGATTAAATATCAAGTTGTAAGATATAATGCTTAGGGTGTTAGTGAACATGAATCTATTTTTAATTTATACCTCAGTTCAGTCCAGTTCAGTTGCTCAGTCATGTCTGATGCTTTGCAACCCCATGGACTGCAGCACACCAGGCTTCCCTATTCAACACCAACACTCAGAGCTTGCTCAAACTCATGCCCATCGAGTCAGTGATGCCATCCAACCATCTCATCCTCTATTGTCCCCTTCTCCTCCTGCCTTCAATCTTTCCCAGCAACAGGTTCTTTTCCAAAGAGTCATTTCTTCAAATCAGGTGGCCAAAATATTGGAGTTTCAGTTTCAGCATCAGTCCTTCCAATGCATATTCAGGATTGATTTCCTTTAGGATGCACTGGTTTGATCTACTTATAGTCCAAGGGACTCTCAAGAGTCTTCTCCAACACCACAGTTCAAAAGCATCAATTCTTTGGTGCTCAGCTTTGTTATGGTCCAACTCTCACATCCATACATGACTACTAAAAAACCATAGCTTTGACGAGACATACTTTGTTGAAGTAATGTCTCTGCTTTTTAATATGCTGTGTAGGTTGGCCATAACTTTTCTTCCAAGAAACAAGTGTCTTAATTCCATGGCTGCAGTCACCATCTGCAGTGATTTTGGAGCCCAAGAAAGTAAAGTCGCTCACTGTTTCCACTGTTTCCCCATCTATTTGCTATGAAGTGATGGGACCAGATGCCATGATCTTAGTTTTCTGAATGTTGAGTTTTAAACCAACTTTTTCACTCTCCTCTTTCACTTTCATCAAGAGGCTCTTTAGTTCTTCGCTTTCTGCCACAAGGGTGGTGTCACCTGCATATCTGAGGTTATTGAGATTTCTCCCAGCAATCTTGATTCCAGCTTGTGCTTCCTCCAACCCAGTGTTTCTCATGATGTACTCTGCATATAAGTTAAATAAGCAGGGTGACAATATACAACCTTGACATACTCCTTTTCCTATTTGGAACCAGTCTGTTGTTCCTTGTCCAGTTCTAACTGTTGCTTCCTGACCTGCATATAGGTTTCTCAAGTGGCAGGTCAGGTGGTCTGGTATTCCCATCTCTTTCAGAATTTTCCATACAGTCAATGGCTTTGGCATAGTCAATAAAGTAGAAGTAGATGTTTTTCTGGAACTCTCTTGCTTTTTTGATGATCCAACAGATGTTGGCAATTTGATCTCTTTTTCCTCTGCCTTTTCCTAATCCGGCTTGACTATCTGGGAATTCTCAGTTCACACACTGTTGAAGCCTTGCTTGGAGAATTTTGAGCATTACTTTACTAGTGTGTGAGATGAGTGCAATTGTTTGGTAGTTTGAGAATTCTTTGGCTTAGCCTTTTTTGGGGGTTGGAATGAAAACTGACCTTTTCCAGTCCTGTGGCCACTGCTGAGTTTTCCAAATTTGCTGGCATATTGAGTGCAGTGCTTTCACAGTATCATATTTTAGGATTTGAAATAGCAACTGGAATTCCATCACCTCCACTAGCTTTGTTCATAGTGATGCTTCCTAAGGCCCACTTGACTTCACATTCCAGGATGTCTGCTTCTAGGTGAACGATCCCACCATTGTGGTTATCTGGGTCAGGAAGATCTTTTTTGTACAGTTCTTCTGTGTATTCTTGCCACCTCTTCTTAATGTCTTCTGCTTCTGTTAGGTCCATATCATTTCTGTTCTTTATTGTGCTCATCTCTGAGAAAATATACAAAAATTAGCTCTAAATGGATCATATACTAAATGTAAAGTCTAAAATAACAAAATATTTAAGAGATAACATAGGAAAAATCTCATGGCCTTAGGTGCAAAAATTTGTTAGATGTGGCACCAAAAGCAAATCTATAACAGAAAATGTTGATAATCTGATTATATTAAAAATTAAAATTTTATTTTATTAAAATGCTTATTTATATTTTATTTTAATTGTTTTTAAATGTCTTCATAATGATAATAAGTACTTAAAATATACTTTTTGAAGTTAAATAACAGGAAGGGAGGAAAAATTTCAAATCACACACTTAATAAAAACTTGCATCTAGAATATGTAAAGAATTCCCAAAATTCAATGATACGAAAACAAACTAATTTTCAAAATAAAGGCAAAAAATCTGAAATATTATTTCACCAAGGAAGATATATTGGTGGCAAGATAAACTCATGTAAATTTGCTCAGCATCACAAATCATTAAGAAATTGCAAATTAAAAATACAATAACATGCCACAGTACACCTGTTAGAATGGCTAATATTTTAAATCCTGATCATATCAAGGGATGTCCAGAATACAGAGCAATAGGAACTCACACTTCTGGTACAGCCACTTTGAAAAACAGGTAGACAGATTCTTAAAAAATGAGAAACATATAAAAATTACCCCATAAGGTTTGAACAGTCCACTCCTAGTTATTGACCCTCGTGACAGTAAAGCATATGTCCATACAAAGACATACACCTGAACATTCATAGCAGTTATCATTTCAATGGCCCAAACTGTGGAGGAAAAAAAGCAAATTGTCCTTCAGCAGGTAGATGAATAAAATAATTGTAGTATACCCAAATAATAGAACACTATTCAGCAATAAACAAGAAAGAACTACTGATACATGCAACATGTTTGACTTCCAAAATAATTATGCTGAGTTAAAGAAGCCAGACCACTAAGAGTCCATACTGTATAATTCTGCTTATGTAAAATTCTAGAAAAGATGAGCTACAGCTGATCTTGAACAGCTCAGAGTTTAGGGGTGCCAACCCTCCTACACAATTGAGTATCACATTAACAATCCAACGTCTGTATCCAAGGTTCTGCATCCTCAGGCTTAACCAACTGTGGATCATGAAGTACTCTCAGTACTCATTTACTACAAAAAAATCCTCCAATAAGTGGACCCCCACAGTTCAAACATGTGTTGTTCAAGGGTCAACTATAATCAGTAATAAGAGTGGGAAGGGAAGGGAATACAAAACATCAGAAGGAAACCTCCAAGGGTGGTCGATATGGTCCCTATCTTGATTGTAGAGATGGTTTCATGGGTGTATTTACATATTTCAAAATTTATCAGATTTTACATTTTAAATTGTGGTTTATTTTATGCCAATTGTATATCAATAAAACCTTTTTTTTTTTTTTAAGAATTAGCTGTTGGAAAATCACTGCTATAGTTGCTCTAATTTAGAAAATCTTTTATTTGGTTATCAATTGCTAGTTACAATCTACCAACCCTTGAGTTTGTCCTTCACAGTTGTCAGAATTTAAATTGTGATTCTACTTGGCCTCTGTCCTTGTCATGCCTGTTCTTTGTTGAGCTTTGCCCAGAAAATTGTCCATGCCAGGAAAATTGTCACAGTCTGGTCCTCTAGCTATAACTCCCCCTCCAGGCAATTTAGCTGTTATATCTTTCCTTTATTTCCTTCTTATTGAATGAAGACAGGTTATATTACCCTCTCTCACTCAGCCTACCAGTCTCTCAGGTTATATATCAATTTCAATCCATGTTACATAAACCATACATATACCCAGGTTCATTAGAGAAAACACATAGAAAATGAAAGTTTAATAACACTCAATAAACAGTAGGGTCCCAGAAAGGTCTGCCACTGGTGCATCTCAACTTGGTTTTAAGATATTGAATATTGCTTGTTTCACAGTGTAGTTAAAACTAATTGCTTCAGACCACATTTATCTACCTTCTAGCAGCCCTGATTCTGAAGCATTCCGAGTAGAAGAGTGATTTGTCTCCTGGAAAGAATTCACAGAAATTTCTGAGATTTCTATTCATCCTATCAAGAGTCAAAGAAGAAACAGCAACTGTGTTAAAATTCATCGGAAGCATTGGTATTTAAATACTGGAATTTCTTCTAACCCTAAAATATATATATATTTCACTATTCCCTTAGGAAATATATCTTAAATAGATCAATAGCCTAATGAGTTGCCTGGCTTTAAGTTCCTTATTCCTTATTTTTTTTGTTTCCTTTCTTTAAATAGATATTAATATGTTAAATTAGTTAATTTAAACATGCACCATTAAATTAGCTGCTAAAGTTTAATTAGGTAATATATGAATTTTACACAGCATCTTTCTAATTTCTTTATATCATGTTTTTGCAAAATTGTAAGAATGGGACAAGTTAATTACAAATCTAAAAATTCATAGGATCTCAAAGTTAGTGTATTAAAGATCATCTAGTTCAACTGAATATGTGCTTATGACTTAATTCATGTGAGATTCAGTTTCTCCCTATCAATAATAATAATTCCTACTTGCTAAAACTTGACATGTACCTGGTAATATGCTAATGCCCTTCTAATATTATATTTGATCCTATAAGAACACAGTGAGGTGACTCTTACTATGACCACTGTGCAAGTTAACAAAGTGACATCTAGGTAGTTAGGGGCATTTCTCTCAGTTGTGCAGCTGATAAAGGGCAGACGTGAGATTCAAGCTCAGCTCCATGTGATGACCCAATCTATGTTCTTACCCACTATCAACCATTTTGCATGCCTATTATCCTCCCAGAATATTGGAAATAAAAGCAAAAATAAACAAATGGGATCTAATTAAAATTAAAAGCTTCTGCACAACAAAAGAAACTATAATCAAGGTGAAAAGACAGCCTTCAGAATCGGAGAAAATAATAGCAAATGAAGCAACTGACAAACAACTAATCTCAAAAATATACAAGCAACTCTTGCAGCTCAATTCCAGAAAAATAAATGATCCAATCAAAAAATGGGCCAAAGAACTAAACAGACATTTCTCCAAAGAAGACATACAGATGGCTATCAAACACATGAAAAGATGCTCAACATCACTCATTATCAGAGAAATGCAAATCAAAACCACTATGAGGTACCATTTCACACCAGTCAGAATGGCTGCGATCCAAAAGTCTACAAGCAATAAATGCTGGAGAGGATGTGGAGAAGAGAACCCTCTTACACTGTTGGTGGGAATGCAAACTAGTACAGCCACTATGGAGAACAGTGTGGAGATTCCTTAAAAAACTGGAAATAGAACTGCCATACAACCCAGTAATCCCACTGCTGGGCATTCACACCGAGGAAACCAGAATTGAAAGAGACACGTGTACCCCAATGTTCATCGCAGCACTGTTTATAATAGCCAGGACATGGAAGCAACCTAGATGTCCATCAGCAGATGAATGGATAAGAAAGCTGTGGTACATATACACAATGGAGTATTACTCGGCCATTAAAAAGAATACATTTGAATCAGTTCTAATGAGGTGGATGAAACTGGAGCCGATTATACAGAGTGAAGTAAGCCAGAAAGAAAAATACCAATACAGTATACTAATGCATATATATGGAATTTAGAAAGATGGTAACGATGACCCTATATGCGAGACAGCAAAAGAGACACAGATGTTTAGAACAGTCTTTTGGACTCTGTTGGGTGGGGGGGGGCAATGATTTGGGAGAATGGCATTGAAACATGTATAATATGGTATAATAAATGAATCGCCAGTCCAGGTTCGATGCAGGATACAGGGTGCTTGGGGCTGGTACACTGGGATGACCCAGAGGGATGGTATGCGGAGGAAGGTGGGAGGGGGGTTCAGGATTGGGAACACATGTACACCCGTGGCGGATTCATGTTGATGTATGGCAAAACCAGTACAATATTGTAAAGTAATTAGCCTCTAATTAAAATACATAAATTTAAATTTAAAAAAATAAATAAATAATAAAGTAAGTATTAAAACTGAATGCAATTAAAGGTAAAAGTGGATAGTACAGTGCCTAAGAAACAGACTGTCAGAAAATTATAGTTTTCTACTGCTATTTGAACATCCCTCAACAGGTTGTCAATTTATTCTCCATTGGATCCTTTTGGTGACAGAAGGTTGACTATTTTACATTCTGTTCCATTTCTGGATAATTCTAACTCATAGAAGATGCTTTCTTATAGTGAGCTGAAAACTGCTCCCCTATAGCTATCACCTCTTTGACCTATTTCTGCCCTCCAGTTGGAATATTGATTGCAATTTCATTAAATTTAGAGCTTAATTTAGGGAGAATTGGCATCCTTACAACACTGAGTCTCCTCCTATTCCAGAATAATTTGAAGCTCTGATTAATTCAAGTTTTCTTCAAAGATGTCCTGTGCAGGTGATTTTGAATAGTCTATACATTTTGGTGGTACTATAGCATAATGGAAAAAGAGTGGCTTTCATTTCAAAATAGATCAGGTTTAAACTCTGGATCCAATGTTTATTGAAGGAGTATTCGACTTTTCTAAGCCTGTTTCTTAATTGATAAAATGGAAATAAAAATCATCTACCTCATATAGTTGTATGCAAAATGCTTTGCACAGTGTCTGGAACATAATTGATATTCATTAATGTTAGCTACTATAATTAATATTGATCACCCAGCCAATTTTCTCACATTTTAAGAAAAGATTTGACATACTCTTTTGGAAATCTATACTAACATGTCATAGACTTCATTATGAAAACATTCTTCTCAAAATATTGATAATAGACTAAGTATTTTGCATTATCATAGTTTTCTTTCAGAAGATAAAATATACTTAGAATAAGGATTTTGAAAGTGCAGGATTTTGAAACAGACATACCTGGGCTTCAATACTCACTCATACATTTATTAGCTACATATCCTTGGGGGAGTATTATCAGTGGTTAGGCTGAGTTTCCTTGCCTATTAAAATCAGAGGGAAAATACAGTACCTGCCCACAGAGCTCCTTTTAGGGTTAACTGAGACTCACATGCTAATTTTTGCTGCTGTGAGTTAAATGAGATAATGTACATTAAAAGTACATAGTAATGGATATGTAACCACAACTACTGAAATTGTTATACCAAGTCAAATTTGTAATAGGATATATAAAACAGATTTATGGAACCTACACGACAATGGCTTGCTCCCTTGATGTAGTCTGCTCATTAGGAAAGTCTGCTAACCACCATGACTGAGTTTCTTAACAGTACTGTCACCTGCTTTTTAAAATCCATTTCAAAATAAATGTATGGATGTGAGAGTTGGACAATAAAGAAAGCTGAGCACCAAAGAATTGATGCTTTTGAACTGTAGTATCGGAGAAGACTCTTGAGAGTCCCTTGGATTGCAAGGAGATCAAGCCGGTCAATCCTAAAGAAAATCAGTCCTGAATATTTATTAGATGGACTGATACTGAAGCTAAAATTTCAAAAATTTGACCACCTGATGTGAAGAACTGACTCTTTGGAAAAGACCCTGATACTGGGGAAGATTGAAGGCAGGAGGAGAAGGGGATGACAGAGGATGAGATGGTTGGTTGGCATCACTGACTTGATGGACATGAGTTTCAGCAAGTTCCAGGAGTTGGTGATGGACAGGGAAGCCTGGCATGCTTCAGTCCATGAGGTCACAAAGAATTGGACACAACTGAGCAACTGAACTGAATTGCGCAAGATAAATGTGTTCTTTTTTCCTACAAGTCAGAACTGGAAGCAGGCAGAGAAACACATCAAGAATCTCATCTTCCATCAGAAATAGAAATTAAAAATCAACCCTATTCACCATTGCAGCAAAAAGAATAAGGTACCTAGGAATATAACTACCAAGGAAATCAAAGGGCTGTATACAGAAAACTATAAGACATTGATGAAAGAAATCAAAAAGATGACATAAATAGATGGAGAGATATACCATGTTCCTGGATTGGAAGAATCAATATTGTGAAAATGACTATACTATCCAATAGAGTCTACAAGTTCAATATTGTTCCTATCAAACTATCAATGGTATTTTTCACAGAACTAGAACAAAAAATTTCACAATTTGTATGGCCATACAAAAATCCTCTAATAGCCAAAACAATCTTGAGAAAGAAGAATGGAGCTAGAAGAATCAATCTTCATGACTTCAGTCTATACTACAAAGCTAATCATCAAGACAGTATGGTATTGGCACAAAAACAGAAATATAGACCAATGGAACACGATAGAAAGCCCAGAGATAAACCCATGCATCTATGAGCACCTTATCTTTGACAAAGGAGGCAAGAATATTCAATGGAGAAAAGATAGTCTCTTTGATAAATGGTGCTGGAAAAACTGGACAGCTACAGGTAAAGAATGAAATCAGAACACTTCCCAACACCATCAGTACAGTTCAGTCACTCAGTTGTGTCCGACTCTTTGCGACCCCATGAATTGCAGCACGCCAGGCCTCCCTGTCCATCACCAACTCCCAGAGTTCACTCAGACTCACGTCCATCGAGTCGATGATGCCATCCAGCCATCTCATCCTCTGTCTTCCCCTTTTCCTCCTGCCCCCAATCCCTCCCAGCATCAGAGTCTTTTCCAATGAGTCAACTCTTCGCATGAGGTGGCCAAAGTGCTGGAGTTTCAGCTTTAGCATTATTACTTCCAAAGAACATCCAGGGCTGATCTCCGTTAGAATGGACTGGTTGGATCTCCGTGCAATCCAAGGGATTCTCAAGAGTCTTCTCCAACACCACAGTTCAAAAGCATCAATTCTTCAGTGCTCAGCTTTCTTCACAGTCCAACTCTCACATCCACACAGGACCACAGGAAAAACCATAGCCTTGACTAGACGGACCTTTGTTGGCAAAGTAATGTGTCTGCTTTTCAATATGCTATCTAGATTGGTCATAACTTTCCTTCCAAGGAGTAAACGTCTTTTAATTTCATGGCTGCAGTCACCATCTGCATTGATTTTGGAGCCCAAAAAAATAAAGTCTGACACTGTTTCTACTGTTTCCCCATCTATTTGCCATGAAATGATGGGACCAAATGCCATGATCTTTATTTTCTGAATACTGACCTTTAAGCCAATCTTTTCACTCTCCTTTTTCACTTTCATCAAGAGGCTCTTTAGTTCTTCTTCACTTTCTGCTATAAGGGTGGTGTCATCTGCATATCTGAAGTTATTGAGATTTCTCCCGGCAATCTTGATTCCAGCTTGTGCTTCCTCCAGCCCAGTGTTTCTCATGATGTACTCTGCATATAATTTAAATAAGCAGGGTGACAGTATACAGCCTTGACATACTCCTTTTCCTATTTGGAATCAGTCTGTTGTTCCATGTCCAGTTCTAACTGTTGCTTCCTGACCTGCCTATAGGTTTCTAAAGAGGCAGGTCAGGTGGTCTGGTATTCCCATCTCTTTCAGAATTTTCCACAGTTTGTTGTGATGCACACAGTCAAAGGCTTTGGCATAGTCAATTCTGGAATTCTCTTGCTTTTTCAATGATCCAGTGGATGTTGGCAATTTGATCTCTGGTTCCTCTGCCTTTTCTAAATCCAGCTTGAACATCTCGAAGTTCACAGTTCATGTATTGTTGAAGCCTTGCTTGGAGAATTTTGAGCATTACTTTACTAGTGTGTGAGATGAGTGCAATTGTGCAGTCACTTGAGCATTCTTTGGTATTGCCTTTCTTTGGGATTGGAATGAAAACTGACCTTTTCCAGTCCTGTGGCCACTGCTGAGTTTTCCAAATTTGCTGACATATTGAGTGAAGCACTTTCACAGCATCATCTTTCAGGATTTGAAAGAGCTCAACTGGAATGCCATCTCCTCCACTAGCTTTGTTCATAGTGATGCTTTCTAAGGCCCACTTGACTTCACATTCCAGGATGTCTGGCTCTAGGTCAGTGATCATACCATTGTGATTATGTTAGTCATGAACTTTTTTGTACAGTTCTTCTGTGTATTCTTGCCACCTCTTCTTAATATCTTCTGCTTCTGTTAGGTCTATACCATTTCTGTCCTTTATCGAGCCCATCTTTGCATGAAATGTTTCCTTGGTATCTCTAATTTTCTTAAAGAGATCTCTAGTCTTTCCTATTCTGTTGTTTTCCTCTATTTCTTTGCATTGATTGCTGAGGAAGGCTTTCTTATCTCTTCTTGCTATTCTTTGGAACTTTGCATTCAGATGCTTATATCTTTCCTTTTCTCCTTTGCTTTTCACTTCTCTTCTTTTCACCATATAAAAAGATATATTCAAAATGGATTAAAGACCTAAATGTAAGACCAGAAACTATGAAACTCTTAGAGGAACACATAGGCAGAACACACTTTGGCTTAAATCACAGTAAGACCCTCTATGACTCAACTCCTAGAGTAATGGAAATAAAAACAAAAAATTAAAAGTGGGATCTAATCAAACTCAAAAGATTTTGCACAGCATAGGAAATCACAAACAAGATGAAAAGACAGCTCTCAAAATGGGAGAAAATAATTTCAAGTGAAGCAACTGACAAAGGATTAATCTCCAAAATATACAAGCAGCTCCATAACAACCCAATAAAAAAATGGAGAGAAGATCTAAACAGACATTTCTCCAAAGAAGACACATAGATGGCTAATAAACACATGAACACATGCTCAGCACTGCTTATTATTCAGTTCAGTTCAATTCAGTCACTCAGTCATGTCCGACTCTTTGCGACCCCATGAATCAGGCACGCCAAGCCTCCCTGTCCATCACCAACTCCCGGAATTCACTCAGACTCACATCCACTGAGTCAGTGATGCCATACAGCCATCTCATCCTCTGTCATCCCCTTCTCCTCCTGCCCCCAATCCCTCCCAGCATCAGAGTCTTTTCCAATGAGTCAACTCTTCACATGAGGTGGCCAAAGTACTAGAGTTTCAGCTTTAGCATCATTCCTTCCAAAGAAATCCCAGGGCTGATCTCCTTCAGAATGGACTGGTTGGATCTCCATGCAGTCCAAGGGACTCTCAAGAGTCTTCTCCAACACCACAGTTCAAAAGCATCAATTCTTCGGCACTCAGCCTTCTTCACAGTCCAACTCTCACATCCATACATGACCACTGGGAAAACCATAGCCTTGACTAAACGGACCTTTGTTGGCAAAGTAATGTCTCTGCTTTTGAATATGCTATCTAGGTTGGTCATAACTTTCCTTCCAAGGAGTAAGCATCTTGTAATTTCATGGCTGCAATCACCATCTGCAGTGATTTTGGAGCCCCCAAAAGTAAAGTCTGACACTGTTTCCACTGTTTCCCCATCTATTTCCCATCAAGTGATGGGACCAGATGCCATGATCTTCATTTTGTGAATGTTGAGCTTTAAGCCAACTTTTTCACTCTCCACTTTCACTTTCATCAAGAGGCTTTTAGTTCCTCTTCACTTTCTGCCATAAGGGTGGTGTCATCTGCATATCTGAGGTTATTGATATTTCTCCCAGCAATCTTGATTCCAGCTTGTGTTTCTTCCAGTCCAGCATTTCTCATGATGTACTCTGCATATAAGTTAAATAAGCAGGGTGACAATATACAGCCTTGACATACTCCTTTTCCTATTTGGAATCAGTCTGTTGTTCCATGTCCAGTTCTAATTGTTGCTTCCTGACCTGCATACAGATTTCTTAAGAGGCAGGTCAGGTGGTCTGGTATTCCCATGTCTTTCAGAATTTTCCACAGTTTATTGTGATCCACACAGTCAAAGGCTTTGGCATAGAGAAACGCAAATCAAAACTACAATGAGGTATGACCTCACAGTGGTCATCATCAAAAAATCTACAAAAAATAAATGCTGGAGAGGATATGGAGAAAAGAGAACCCTCTCGCACTGTTGGTGGAAATGTAAATTGATACAGCCACTATGTAGTGTATGGAGATTTGGTTAAAAACATAGCAGTGAAGCTATCGAACAATCCTAAGACTGGGCATAACTCTGAGAAAATGACCATTCTAAAAAACACATGCATGCCAGTGTTCATTGGCAGCCTGTTTACAACAGCCAGGACTTGCAAGCCACCTAGACATCCATTGACAGATGAATGGATAAAGATGTGATACAGATATACAATTGAATATTACTCAGCCATTTAAAGGGATAAACTTGAGCCAGTTCCAGTAAAGTGGATGAACCTAGAGCCTGTTATACAGAGTGATAGGTAGAAAAAGAAAAACAAATATCCTATATTAACACACACATATGGTGAACTTCCCTGGTGGCTCAGATGGTAAAGCGTATGTCTACAATGCAGGAGACCTGGGTTTGATCCCTGGGTCAGGAAGATTCCCTGGAGAAGGAAATGGCAACCCACTCCAGTACTCTTGCCTAGAAAATCCCATGGACAGAGGAGCCTGGTGCAGGCTACTGCCCATGGGGTCACAAAGAGTCGGACACGACTGAGAGACTTCACTTTCACTTTCACTTTCAACACATATATATGGAGTCTAGAAAAATGGTACTGATGAATCTATTTGTAGGGCAGCAATAGAGAGGCAGATGTAGAGAACAGACTCGTGAACACAGCAGGGGAAGAAGAGGGTGAGATGGACTGAGAGAGTAACACTGAAATATAAACATTACCATAAGTAAAATAGATAGCCAGTGGGAATTTGCTTTATGATGCAGGGAGCTCAGCCTGGTGCTCTGTGACAATCTAGAGGGTTGGGCTTGGGTGGGAGTTCGGAGGGAGGTTCAAGAGGGAAGAGACATGTGTATACCTATAGCTGATTCATGTTGATGTATGGCAGAAAACAACATAACATTGTAAAGCAATTATCCTCCATCTAAAAATGAATTAAAAATTTTTTTAAAAAAGGAATCTCATTTTTCCATCAACATAAGGGTGTTATTTCCTGGGATGAGTCTAAGGAAAAAATTATAAAGCAGATGATGGCTCAATCCCATCTTTTGCATCCCTTCATGCTTATTTTATTGTCTCTCTTTTGCGGTGTGTGCTAAGTGACTTCAGTTGTGTCCAACTCTTTGTGACCCTATGGACCACAGTTCACCAGCCTCCTCTGTCCATAGGATTCTCCAGGCAAGAATATTGGAGTGAGTGGCCATGCCCTCTTCCAGGGAATCTTTCCAACCCAGGAATCAAATCTGCATCTCTTAAATCTCCTGCATTGACAGGTGGGTTCTTTACCACTAGTGCCACGTGGGAAGCCCAATCTCTCCTTTATCCCATATTATATCCCTTATGACCCTATATTCATACTTCATCTGTCTGAGTACTGTATCAATGCCATTCTTTTTTTCAAAAAACTCTAAGCGATTATTATTATTTTGTTTTGGTTTTTTTTTTTTTGCAGAGAAGAAAGCATTTAAATGAGAAATTAATATCAAAGATATTTTAAAACCAACATGTATTTGGAAATTAAATGTCCACTTTTAAATGGTGTATATAAGAAGCTATAACAAGGAAAATTAGAATATGATTGTAGCTGGATAAAAATGAGAGAATTTACCAGAATTTGTTTCATGCAGCTGAAGCTGCTCAATGCAACTAAATACAACGTGGAATTTTGAGCTACAATTCCATTTTGAAATCAATGGTTTGATAAATTAGCAATCATCAGAATGTCTATAATATTTAGGACTTTTCATTTAGAAAAATAAGGAGAAACAAGAGTATTGCTTAGTGAAAGCATTGATTCAATAACATGAATGTTTTAGAAGTTGCAATAAGAAAGATAATTTTGGATGGCAGCATTTTAATCTTATTCTTCAGGGTAGCTCTGGACTTAGTGGCTTGGACGGTTAAGAATTTGCTTGCAAAGCAGGAGAGCCAGGTTTGATTCCTGGGTTGGGAAGATTCCCTGGAGAAGGGAATGGCTACTCACTCCAGTATCGCCTGAGAATCGCATGGAAAGAGGAGCCTGGCAGGCTACAGTCCATGGCGTCACAAAGAGTCAGACATGACTGAACGACTAACACTCACTCTTCACATCTTCTGGCAATTTACCAGAGATTATTCCTGCAGAATGTAAAAGTGAAAGTCTTTCATACCACATAAGTAAAATAATTTACTTTTTTAGCAAATGTGAGCCTACACGATGCTCCTTTTCCTTTATGTTCAGTGACTACCTTACTTGAAACTGGGGAAATTTCAACTCATTAGTTATTAAGTACAACCCTTTGTAAGGTAGGGACAAATGGCTATTATTTTATTTTTTATGTATGAGAGAAACCTTTAAAAATATCACTGTAGCTACATTAATTTGTTAAATATAGTTATTCCAAGCTATTTTCCAGAGCTCCAATCTCTTGTTTCCAGTTGCAGGTTGTCTGTTCCTGATTGTAGTTTCACTGAATATTAGAATGGGCTTGCAGTCATTTCTCTTTGTGATAAAGGGAATATTTCAGAATTCAGTACACAATGAAATATGCAGAGCCAAATAACCAGAATATAATTAGTATCTTTTGTGTTTTTATTCTAATAATTATTAAATGCCTACATGGTTACTTTAAAAAATAGCTCCGTTCAGATTTGATATTTACTGAAACAACTTATTGGAAGCTGTGGGAAATTCAATTATTTTCTTTTTTAATTATTTTTAAATTGAAGGATAAATGCTTTACAGAATTGTATTGGTTTCAGGGAGGGGACATATGTATACCTATGGTTGATTCATGTTGATGTTTGGCTGAAATCAATTTTTCTGACTGAGAAAGAATACACAGAAAAGATTTTCTTATTTTTTCTTGTTTGCTAGTTTTAAATATTTATTCGCAAGGAAACAAACAAGTAGAGGAGAGTAGGTTATTGAAAAGAAATGAGTAGCTCTAATGACAACTTATTTGTGGTTTTCCCTCTATTATTCCATAAATTGTGAATTTGGCTAATGTGGAACAAAGTTAATGGTTTCTCCTCTTCCTCAGTAAAAAATAGAGACCTTCATTCATCTACTGGTGGGACTCTGCCCCAGCTGGTTGCCAACCCTAAATCTTAACTTGTTCTCAATCTGAATAAATAAGAAGATCTGAGTCCAATCCTGTCCTTGTACGCAAGTAGTGAATTATATACAGATTTGAAAAATGAAAGGCAATCCACTCCAGTATGCTTGTCTGGAGAATTCCATTGGCAGAGGAGACTTGTGGGCTACAGTCCGTGGGGTTGAGCAACTAACAGTTGAGTAACAACAAAAACAAATGATTGTAGCTTAGAAGCAGTTAACAATATCTTTTTGTATTTCAAAGTAGAAATCAAATTGTTAAAACTTCACAGTTAACTGGCACAAATTTGAGAGCACATCTATCACTTTTCTTTTTACAATTTTTAATAGGTGAAATTTATTACTAAACAATTTCAGGCAGAATACAAATTTAGTATTTTTCTCAATAAAAGTCACAGTTTATATATTGATGAAAATCTTTAGGATTCCATGAGCAGGCTTTGAATTAAATACTGAGTGGAAATTCAAGGTCTTATTCAAACACATGGTGATGTGTTGCTTGTACAAAAAAACAGGGAGGGTCCGGTGAACATTTATTAACTACCTACCAGGTTCCAGGCACTATGCTAGATAATTTATGAATTCTATTTCATTATATTCAAATAATGTCTCATTTATGGCTAACATCATTTTGTAGATGAGGAGATTAAGGCTTAGAGATAAGCAATATGCCCAAATTCATAATGTTAGCAATAGGTAAATTTGAAGAAGTAGATAATGCATATGGTTTGGTCTGATTCTGATGTTGTATATTCCAAAATTGTTCATTTATTCAGCAAGCATATGATGAGTGCTTACTATGGATCAACTGCTGCTACTGCTGCTGCTAAATCGCTGCAGTCGTGTCCGACTCTGTGTGACCCCATAGACGGCAGCCCACCAGGCTCCCCCGTCCCTGGGATTCTCCAGGCAAGAACACTGGAGTGGGTTGCCATTGCCTTCTCCAATGCATGAAAGTGAAAAGTGAAAGTGAAAAGTGAAAGTGAAGTCGCTCAGTCGTGTCCGACTCCTAGCGACCCCATGGACTGCAGCCCACCAGGCCCCTCCGTCCATGGGATTTTCCAGGCAAGAGTACTGGAGTGGGTTGCCATTGCCTTCTCCATATGGATCAGCACTCTACTGTTAATATTAAGCCAGGAAGATTTTTGTGTTTTTTTTTTTAATGGTAAGAGAATTCCAACCAAATAAGAAGGAAAAGAGGCAAACATTCACACCCATATGAAAGCCTACTACAACAAGAGCAGAAGACATGACAAAAGAAGTGATATTAACAACAAAATTTTATAAACTGGAAAACAGATTAGTGATCACTGACTTACGCTTTGGCAATTTCCATTCAATTCAGTTCCTAATTATTAGGGACGTTTGGAAACACTGAAAGTTTTTCTCCTAGCATTTCTTTGACCCCCATCTCTTTCATTTTCTCTGTTCTCTCTCTCTGGAACTGGAACAAATATACTCATTAGAGGCTGGAACTCTTAAAATTATTCTTTATCTGATTTTGTTGTTATTATTTTCCTTTTACTTTCTAAGTTATCCCATTGACTTTAACTTCAGATGTTTTAACTGTGTTTTTGTTGTTGTTTTCATATGCTAACACTGCTTTATTGTCTCTAAAATTTCTTTTCTTCCAATAATTTCTGAACTTTTGTTGATTTTTTTGAATATTATTTTTGTAAAAATAGCATTATGTTCTTTTATAGTGAGTTCAATATTTTCTGTTATTTTTCTGAGGATATTACTATAGATTGCTATTTAATTGATTTATACAGTTGTTTAATGCATCTATTGATTAATTAATGAGGTTGCTTCTTTCCCCACAACCTAATTTCATAGTTGAAAAGAGCATATTACGTCTGGCTATTTTGTTTTCCGTTACTACTTCCATGAAATATTATCATGTTACTCTTCCTTTAAATTACAAATGTATTGCTGAGCCTCACTACTTCTCCCCAGAACTAAGGTTGAGATGAGTCTTTAACTATTTGGGAGAAAATCTTATTTTTTTCTTCCTTCATGGAGAAGACTCTTGCTTTAGATAGCTGGCAGGTGGGAAAGATATCTACAAGAGGTAAGGGCACAGATTCCCTGAGGGAGCCAATTCATTCCTCCAATCATAGCTACCCTGTACTCAACTATGTGCCAGGCAGTGTGCTGAGTCTTTGCATTAATTATCTAATCCTTTTTAAAAACTTTTTATTTTATACTGGAGTACAAGCTGATTAACAATATTGTAATAGTTTCAGGTCCACTGCAGAGTGACTCAGCCACATGTATGGGTGTATCCCTTCTCCCCCAAACTCCCCTCCCATTATCTAATCTAACCCTGATTATAAATAGAGATAAGGAAACTGAAGCATGGCTAGGCTTAATAGAATATGCAATATTACAAGGGAGATAAATGGCAGAACAAGGATTCAATGTTATTTCTAAATCAGTTAAGAGGCAACATTCTTATTAACCTAAAATATAATACTACCTCTTTCTTTCACTAGTGAGTAAAAGGAAGCAAGGCTGAAGATGTGTTAAGCTCATCTCACTGCTGTTCCTTAAAAACACTCATTCCCTGAAAGGTAGGATTGGAAAAGAGAATAAAAAAGATAAAATGTTTTCTTTTTCAAATGAAACAAGGGTAATAATCAGAGGGACAATATAAGAGCTCATTAGCTCTTAATGAGAAACTCTGATTTATTGGTAATGAAGGTTGGCCTCAGTATGTCCAACGTCTTCTAATGTGAAAATGATACTGAAATGGCAATGAAACCTGGTCAAAAATTAAGTTAAAACAGACACAAACAGAAGTCCACATACAAAAGAAAATTGAATAAGTGATGATTCACAACTAGTAAATAAAAGAAGACAGTGTTAGAATGATTTAACACACTCTTTTTATGGAGGGTATCACCAAAATGAACCAATACATAGAAATTAGCTTTATTAATTTTTATTTTTGCCTAGGTTAGGGTAATAAAGACTTTTTAAAATGATATTCTTATGGAATGGAAAATATCACAAAATGGAGGGTAAATATGCAGTATAATCAGAAAAATAAGACAGTAAAGGAACAGAAAAACTGTTTCCCATTAAACATTCAGTTTATAGAAACAAGATTGTGCTAGTAAAAAATGTAAGTTAACAATTAATTATAGAACTTAATATTATCTTTAGCTCAACTGGAGAGGAGGAAAATGTTAACTCTGATAATTATAATTCTGATAGTAAGTTTATTATAATTCCAGGACTCTTTTTAATAGCTTCAGGCTTTTGTCCCCACCTACATTTCAGTAGAACAGAGTGAGTCATATAAATATTATTGATAAATCATGGTAATCATTTAAAGAAATAATAAAATACAATTAGAGAATTTTATAACTGGAAAAAGATTCCCTTTTGTCCACATTGTTTGCAAAAGAATAACAGGGTTTTGCTCTCAAATTGACATTTCCTGACTCTGCTGCTACTTTCTAGCTACATGCTTTAGTACATGTCTTAGCCTCTACTTTTTAACCTATAGAATAGGATGATAACACATTCTTCATAGAGTTATTGGAAGAATTAAAAATATAGGAAAAGTGTTTATATGTGGCACTTAACACTAAATAAATATTATCTGTTACTAATATTATGAGAATTCACATTTTAGTATTCTCTGTTTTAATTATCTTTACAATCTATAAAAGTTCTAATCCTAAATTTGCCAAAAATATATACATCTTCTATGGTCCTTTTTACCCAGCAGAATTAAGTAGATAGATAACTAGATAGATATAGACAGATCTCATTTTATTACACATGGCCCATATATAACCATTTATGTATAATAATCGTGATTTCCCAGCAATTGAGGGACATTTAAAATACCAGTGTGTTTGAGATATGGTTTGCTTTTAAGCTATTTTCTTGTAGGGTCCTGGGAATAGCTATCTTTAGAGCTGTAAAGGGAAATGCTAGGCAGATATGGTTTTAGAAATTAAACAGAGAGCTGAACCCTCATTGAGGTTGTCTTGTATTAAAATAGCTGTTTCTTCGAGCAAGCTACTGAATGTCTCTAAGTCTCAGTTTTCTTATTTGCAAAATGAAAAGTAGAATATAAGTTTTACAAAGTATTTTGCTGATAAACAAGATAAAGTGTGACAGACACCTAGGATGGTTCTAGCTACATACGAGGCCCATAGAAAACAATAGCTGTGTCCTATTTAGCACCTGACGGTATGGTCAGTGCTCTCAGAGACACATCTCGTCACAGGTAAGACAGCACAAATTCTGAGGTCAAACTGCTAAGGTTCATATATGCCTCTGATATTCACTAGCTATGTGACTTTGAGCCGCTTACTTAATATCATGTCTCAGCATCCCCATCCATAAAAAGAGAAGAATAGTATTTACTTCATAAAATTATGCAGAGGATTCAATGAGTTGATATTAATAAAGATCTTAAAATAGTGCCTTATAAATGCTGGGAAATATTTGTTAAATACAATTTCCTTTTACTCTAATCCATAAACCCTTATTAACTATAAAGTAAACAATTATATTAAACTGTTCTTCATTTTAAACACTAGATATCTCCTCTATATTATTTAAGAAGTGGTTCTCAAGATTTCTGTTATTAGGATCCTTTTAGACTCTAAAGAATTATCAAGGACCCCAGAAAGTTTTTAATACAGATAAAATTTTTGAGATTTACTATATTAGAAATTAAAGAGATAAAGCTCCATTATTTATTTATTAGAAAAAGACATAATGAACCCAATACATGCTTGCATAAGCAACATATTTTTGTGAAAAACAAATATATTTTT
The DNA here is from genome assembly GCF_019923935.1 of Bubalus bubalis. Lineage (NCBI taxonomy): Eukaryota > Metazoa > Chordata > Mammalia > Artiodactyla > Bovidae > Bubalus > Bubalus bubalis. The sequence goes on from NC_059158.1 coordinate 84,566,824, forward strand.
TAAAAAAACCAGTGAGATGAGTGACAATATTTACATTTTTGCAAATCTTTCTAAAGTCTGGCGTAATAGAAAACAGTTGGAATCTTGAATCTGTATCTTAATCTAATCTACTGAAAATATGTCATTTTGGTTGAAGTAAATATGGCCACACATAGATACATCATTGGAAAATGGAGGAGCATTTTAATAGCCTTTCCAGATAATTCAGAATATTATTTTTTGATATCTCAACCAAACTGACAAAAGGTAGCTTGCTTAAGAAAACAAAAAATCTAGGAAAAGAAATGCCATAAATATTTGAAAAAAGAGAATAGATTTGTTTATCAGTTACTGGAATCTTATAGCCAGGACTTAGGTTTTATAACAGTAAATTCAGGACAAATAAAAGTAGGCTTCCCAGGTGGTGCAGTGATAAAGAATCTGCCTGCCAATTAAAGAGATTCAGGAGACCCAGGTATGATCCCTGGGTCGGGAAGATCTTCTGGAGGAGAAAATGTCAACGCACTCCAGTATTCTTGCCTGAGAAATTCCATGGAAAGAGGAGCCTGGTCGCTACAGCCCATGGGATCACAGAGAATTGGACACGACTTAGAGACTAAACAACAATGACAAAAGCGAAAGTAATACCTTGGCACATTAAGTGCTAAGTAAATGGAACCTATCACGGCAAACAGTAGTATGCACTAAAAATATAGAGAATCTGCAAGTAGTTTTAGTTAAATTCATAGCTAATAAGTTAATGGGTTGTGACAGATATTTGGGATTTATCAAAAAGTGTATTTAGTGTCAAGAGTATATCAAAGATGGCAGTTTTCAGTAGGATATTCTTCGGGGCATGTTTAGAGTCTGTATATTGAATTGGACTAAAGATTTGACAAAAACAGCAATTTGTTTGTATTCAGTCAGAAAGAGGACAAGAGCCATGGATCCTCTTCAGTTAAAAGGCCACCCAATTTGAAAACTGGCTAATAACCATGTATTCTGATGGTGTTATCAGGGGATACTACCATTGTTTCCAGATCAGTTCTACCTGTGAATAAGTATGTATAGGAAGTCTTTGGTATTTGTTGATTTCTATGGTATAACTTTGGAGAAGGCAATGGCACCCCACTCCAGTACTCTTGCCTGGAAAATCCCATGGACGGAGGAACCTGGAAGGCTGCAGTCCATGGGGTCACTGAGGGTCGGACACGACTGAGCGACTTCATTTTCACTTTTCACTTTCATGCATTGGAGAAGGCAATGGCAACCCACTCCAGTGTTCTTGCCTGGAGAATCCCAGGGATGGGGGAGCCTGTTGGGCTGCCGTCTCTGGGGTCGCACAGAATCGGACACGACTGAAGCGACTTAGCAGCAGCAGCAGCAGCATGGTATAACTTATGCAAAAATGGAATGACCTAATAGTGTACAGATAATCGATGGCAAAACCTCTCTTTGGGTTATTTTACCTTCTTTAATCTTTCCTGAGTGGGTCTATTTTTCCTCCATTATATAATCTTTGTCATTACTATTGCATATGCCCTAATATTCAATCCGTACATATTTCACGGTGGTGGTACTACATTACTGACTCTTATTCACCTTCCTAAGAGCCCCAGGTCTACTTTTGGCCACTCATTCTGGCCATTCCCATCTTTTATCAGATTAATGATAGTCTAAGCCTAATACTTGTTTTGTACTTGCCCTTTTCTGAACTTGTGTTGACAGGCCATTTCTTATTTGTCAAAGTCCACTTGAATTAATTTCCTCTTTTTTCCTCTCTAACTGGGTTATTGGAAAATCTAATAAGGATGCTTTCTCTTCCATCATTCAGAGCATTGATAAACATTACTGGAATCAACCTGATCCCAAAGGAACATCCTGCTATATGCCTTATCTTCCTTTCTGCTGCTTCTCCTGTGATTGCAACATTTTTCCCTTTGAGGAATTATTATTAATGGGCAGTTCAGTCTGACAATGGTTTATTAGATGGTTTATAGTATGAATTCAACTCTTTTAATTACCCTTCCCTATCCACTGGTGTTCCTCAGTTTTTGACTTACGTAGAAGCCAGTACGTTTATGAATTCTGTCCAAATAATTTTGCCCATTCCCAAGTAAACATAGAGATCTAGAACTTCTTAAGAAACTAAGGTCATCCTTAAGATATTTAATGTGGTATAGGATTGATCAAATAATTGTTTCTATTTGACCACTATGCAACCTGAGGATTCTGATTGTGCAGGGAGATCAAATCTGTCAGTCCTAAAGGAAATCAACCCTTAATATTCATTGGAAGGACTGATGCTGAAGCTGAATCTCCAATACTTTGGCCACTGATGCAAAGAGCCAACTCATTAGAAAAGACTCTAATGCTGGGAAAGATTGAGGACAGGAGAAGAAGGGGACAACCGAGGATAAGAAGGTTGGATGGCATTACTGACTCGATGGACATGAGTTTGAGCAAGCGCTGGGAGTTGGTGATGGACAGAAAGGCCTGGCATGCTGCAGTCCATTGGACAGTCCATTGCTGTCATGTCAATGGTCAGACATGAGAGTGACTGAACAACAGCAAATGTTTATTTTATAGATGGAAGCTCAGCAGTGAATCAAGTCATTCTTCATTGGTAAAACTGGGATCTTAAAGAAACATCCCATCAGAAGTCTGTGGTTTTGCCTTTGGATTACACAAAATTTCTAATAAATTAATAGGGTACTTGCTTTAGCTATTGTTTTGAAATTCCCCATGGTCATATGAAACAATCTGAAGAAAGTATTATGTGAGAGATGTCTTTAATGTTGGGTGTGATGTGATAAGGCAGAAATTTCAATGTTAGTAAATATAATAAAAGTAATGTGTATCCACAATGCCTGTTTCATTCAGAAAGCACTAATGTATGTCTCTGCCCTGTAGTTGACATTCAGACTGGAGCGGTACTGAATAATTCTGCTGAGTAAGAAAATTTCTTGACACAGCTAAAAAGCTGATATTTAAATAAGAACCTATGAACATTTTTGAGTTACCAACGAAGGAGAATGTCTTCAGAGTTTATTCTTTTATGATACTACTGCATTAGGTACGTTGAAAAGCTATACCACACTAATTTTAATAGCAGCAACATCAATTCAACCACCATATATTCCATATATCATTTTTTTCAAAAATTATCGAACCTCCAGACAAGCAGGTGAACTGATCAGTATCTCATACAGATTCGGCCTGGTGCCAGTTGTGCTGTGTGCCCTGCTTAGTTGCTCAGTCGTGTCCAACTCTTTGTGACTGCAGCCAGCCAGGCTCCTCTGTGCATGGGGATTTTCCAGACAAGAATACTGGAGTGGGTTGCCATGCCCTCCTCCAGGGGATCTTCCCAACCCAGGGATCGAACCTAGTTCTCCCACATTGCAGATGGATTCTTTACTGACTGAGCCACCAGGGAAGCCCAAGACTACTGGAGTAGGTAGCCTAACCCTTCTCCAGAGGATCTTCCCCACCCAGAATTAAATTGGGGTCTCGTGCATTGCAGGCGGTCTCTTTACCAGCTGAGCTACCAGGGGTGCCAGCTGGGTATCATATTAAAAATGACAGTGGAATATATCCTCCAAAGAAATCACGGTCATCCACTTCTAAGCATGGTGGTATAGGAACTTCTAAATGGCAACACTCAAATTGGGATTCTAATTTTTTAATGGCAGAAATATGGCTGAATGCTCTTTTTTTTTTTAATTCTCAAATCACTTAAGTTAAACATTAGTTCCCAAGCATTTGTTACATTCAGTACTATTTTAAAGGCTAAGTATTACAGAGTTGTCATGCTATGAATTAATACAAAATAATATGAAGAGATAATGAATATAATTTTGACTATTAAATATCTTCAGGTTTATTTATTTAATGAACACATGTGTAAGTACTTTCAAGGTGCCAGGCACTGTTCTAAGTGTCTTACAAAGGTTAACTTATTTAATCCTCAGAGCAGCCCTATGATTGATGTATTGTTATTATCACTCTCATTTTACAGATGAAAAAATTGAGGGACTAAAAGATTAAATAACTTCTCCAAAGTCACATTACTAATAAATGACAGAACTGGGAGAGCCCGTATAGTCTAGCTCCTAATTCTGTCCTTTTAAGCACCATTCAAGTCTATCAAATAAAAATGGAAGGTTTATAGCAGTTGCTAAATCTCTCATTTATGACATTATAATTGCTAAAAGTTTATACTATGCAAAACATGATGCTAACACCATGTACAGTATACCCACAACTTTGTTTTCATACTTTATTGTATAAAAGATAATATTTTCATAAATTTTATAATGATGGAGAGCTTTAAATTTAGAAGAAAAAAATCCAAATTAGAATAGTAGGATTTTTTCCCATCAAGGAAATCATTTAGACTGTCAAAGGCCAAAATGTGAAACAAATATGATCACCTTTCAAAAAGCCATGTTATCACAACAGACACATAATTTTAGAAAGAGTAACAAATCTTAAGTCTCTTCAGCTCTGGAATACCAAACACTGGTTGTGTGCACAGGCCCAGGGTCAGTAAATATTTGTGATAAATGGTGCTTCTTGCCATCAGATCATCCTTCCTTAGTACATGTTTATATTTTTATCCCTAGAGGTAAATGCTCAACTAAATAGTTTTCCTTCTGGTATGTCCAGTCAGAAAAGTACACATATTTTGGTAAACAGAGCCCATCACAGAATTTTTCTTGAAAAAAAAAAATGACTATAATTTGAGCTGGCTAAAGGCAAAATCATCTCATTCAGGGCCTCCCCTTCCTAGCTGTTTTCCAAATCCTCTATTAAAACTCATCTCAGGAAATAGAAGGATAAGCCCATTCATACTGATGTATATATATATATAAACAATCCAGACAAGTCTACCATCACTCTATCCCAGGTGTATTTAGATCATAACAGCAAATATAGGCAATAGCCAGTTGGGCTAGGGAGGTATCTGAGAGTAAACATTTCCAGCTCCTCCAAAATCATTTCATCTACAGACTCTTATAACAAGACAAACTTTGTTCCTCTGCATTTTCCCTGTGACTTTTGTAAAGAGGGGGTACAATGGAGATCCCAGCTGGTTTAGAATCAGTAAACCAACTCCTAACACGAGGTGGACAAAAAGACCACATCATTCTCAGCACTCCATTTCTTATGAAACTAAATGATGGTTGACAATGAAATTCAAGCTACTGATTCTTATTAAGGCTGACTATTGAAACTTGATTAGGCCTATAATTACACACTGCTTGAATCAAGAATGTCAAATAAAGGGGCAGGACCTCTATAGCTAAGGAATCAACTTACAACCTAGGTTGTAGGCAACACTCAGTCATAATCTGTCCTGAGTTTAACCTGGTAAGAATTATTGGGAAGATATTTTCTGTCAAGTACCCAAAACTGGATTCTTTATTTCTGAAACTCGAGCTAATCCTGGGCACCTAAGAAAGAGAGAAAGAGAGAGAGAGAGACAGATGGTGGCTACATACAGCCGGAATGGCCTGTAATTCTGCGGCTAACAAGTAAGACTAAAATTATTAGATTTTATCAAAATTTATTATGTGTAAGTACACAAATCTAACCCATTTAATTTAAATTGCTAAAATTTAATTTTTTGTTGCTGATTGTTATATGGAAACTCAGCAAGATAGACTTTTTATCCTTTGTTTTGGTAGGAATCGAAATTGTAATGTTCTATTAATACATGTGTGGTGTGAGTTATCTAAATGTATAGATTTTTAAAAATACATTATTCTCTATTTATTTCATGGAGCTTTAGTAGAACCTAATTTAGGAAAATATGAACGAGCATATGCTCACAGCACGATATGCAATGTGTGTTAAAAAAAAGTCTGTACTTGTACTGTGAGAAGTTTCCCTAATTCTTATTTTAAGGAATTTCACAGTGGTTATCAGTTACATACATCCTGTTTAGCTATAGCAGTATAGATACTACTATAAAATAGTAGGAGATCTGGTTGAAGAGATCACAGTGTATGTCAATGACAGCTTGAAACTGGCACACATTCAAGAGATGTAAAGCATTCACATTAAAAGGCAGCAGCATCATAATCTTGATTTTTTTTTTCAGTCTGCTCTATAAATTCTATGACCCATGCTTATCTCATTCTTTGGTTCCATCTCAGCCCAGCTGACTTTAACTCCTTCCTCACTGCATTAATTTGGGGTTTCTGGTAGTAGAAATTAGTTCTGACATAGAGGTTAAATATTTTGTTCTTAGTTTTGCCAAAAACTAGTGGCGTAGGTAAATTGTCTGAGTTTTTCTACTTCTTGGATTATTTGCTTTGAAGTGTTATGGGTAGGATTATACAACTATTAAGATCTCTTATAGAAATTAATGATTTCATTTTTATATTACTTGGGTTAATAACATTATTTTATCAATACTGAAGGTAACAAACTAAAAGTATACAAAGACTAAGTATATTAGAAGATGTCATACCAATGACAATATTTTAAGAAAATTTAGGAACTTGATGGTTCAGGCGTTAACTAAAAGCCAACAAATACTTACATGCACTTGCATATACATATAAAAGCATAAACTTTTCTGTATTTCCCTAGAGTATACTTTTATTATATAATTATATTATTATATAATTCCCTAGAGTATACTTTTATTATGTATATAATATATATAATATTATATTATATATATTATAATATAATATTATATATAATAATATATATAATATATTATTATATAATAATTTTCAATCCTTCCATTTTCCAGGTTCTGCTAGATCAGCTTGACTCAGTGAGATGTTAATATCATGCTATCTGCATTTTTTAAACTTTTAATCCTCAAAATGTCTACAAGTAAAATGATTGTTTTTGACATTATTTGACTTTCTTGATTCAAGTGGGGTGTAATTATATCCCTGATCAAGTTACTGTAGACAGCTTGAGTCCAAAGAGAGATGCCACATATGGAAGCATTATGGTTAATCACAAACAGATACAACTGGATTTTTCTTACCACACTTCGTGTGCTTAAGGTGATATCTACTTTTTACATTAAGTACAATAAAAAGACTGCACATAAGCATATGCTCATATATGGTATTTCGATTAAGCTTGAAGTAGAGTCCCTGGAGAAGGGAATGGCTACCCACTGTAGTACTCTTGCATGGAGAATCCCATGGAGAGAGGAGCCTAGTGGGTTACAGTCCATGGGATTGCAAAGAGTCAGACACAACTGAGCAGCTAACACACACAATATCTGTATATATATAGATAGATATAGATATAGATAAAAGGTACTGTAATTACCTCTAAAACATATTTATTGATAAATACTTATCAATAGATATTTATTTATAAATACTGTAAATTATAGAATATTTTATCAGATGATATAGAAAAATGAATATGTTGTACAGAAGAGACCTATTAAAGGGATGGTTCAAAAGCAAATGGCCTTTGGAGGAGGAAGATTGGAGCCTCAAAATCTATTTTTCGAAGAATTAGTCTAATAAATGATCAACAAAATATTATAAACATAGGAAGTTTGCAATACAAGTAGAAAAGCCCACTACATTTCTGGCTAAAATTACATGGTTGCCGAGGAATAGAATTTTCTTTTTACTTAAAGACACTTTTAAAATTATAAATTTTGTATACTTAGTTCTTAGGATTCAACCCTTTATCACCTCCATCCCTGTTATAGGTTGAATTGGATCCCCTAAAAAGTTCTAACCCCAGATGCCTGTGAATGTGACCCTATTTGGAAAGAGGGTCTTTGCAGATATAATCAATATAAAGTATGGTCATTAGGGTAGGTCCTAATATAATTTAATAGGTATCTTTATAAGAAGTGGTAAATGCCAGATGAAGATAGAGACCAATATGGAGAGGCAGAAATTGGAGTGATGTAGCTGTAAGACAAGGAATTCCAAGGATCGGTCACCACTACGAGAAGCCAAGCAGAGACAAAGAAGGACTCTATCCAGAGCCTCAGAGGAAGCATAGCCCTGCTGGCATCTTGTTTTTAGACTTCTAGGCTCCAGACTACAAGAGAATAAATTTTTGTTGTTTTAAGCCACCCAGTTTGTGGTACTTTGTTACAGCTAGAGATGAACATAGTCCCTAACCAACATTCTTCATATTACTTTGGTTGTAAAGGAAAATGTGAACAGCATTAAATATAGTGTGATATGACAGTATCTTATCAGCCTCTCTGCACTCATGGGCGACAGCTTTCAATTCCAGTGTTTGACTGAAGACAGCCTGAGGTTTAGATGTTATAAGGCATGGTATTTTAAAGATATAAAACCAGCACCAGCTTGGAGTATGACATCCTATTTTTAATTTGCAGAAATAAATTTTCTTCCTAAAAGGCTCATGAAGAATTTACACACCAGAAATAAATAAAAATTTAAAGCAAAATTAAAAGAAATACCTAAAAAGAGAATTTACACAAAGAAGTTTCATTTTGCAAATTTAGAAACAATTCATCTTTGATGGAAGAAAGCACTTGATAGTAGTTGGTTAGGGCATCTTTTTTCTCTTTTCTGATTCTTGACCAGTTCTCATTTAAAATGAGAAAGAGAAAAACAACCCCATTGATCTTGCAAGCATATTTTTATTTTAATGAAGCTTTGAAAGGAATTGTTTTTCAGCTTGAGTTCAAAGCTCTCCTTATTGCATGCTTATTTATCTTAAAAAGTGAAAGCGGCATAATTAATAGGAAAAGTGGATTTTTATGAATTTTAGCTGTGATTTTAGCTGACTTGATCCAGTTAAGAGGTGATCAAAGTCAATTAGGCAAAATGCAGATGCATTCTAGGGGCCTGGGCACTTCCTTACGTGGACACCAAAACTACCAGCTATTAACTGTTCTTAGAAAAAAGCCTTAGTCTTGGTTTTTCATCTACATGATGAAAAAGATATATCAACAAGTGCTTACAAGTACCACTACTGTCTCCATCCCTATTTGGAGTTCTACAGATAAAATTAAAAATGAACAATTTATTTCCTGTCTCTAAGAAGTTTAAACTCTATTTGAGAAGAGAGGATATACAGTAGCTTTATTAAACAATAGAAAATGATACAGTAAAACTCAGGTTGAGCCTCAGACCGTGTGTGAATGACAGTTTTCCATAATCACCATTTCAATGACAAATACTGGAGTTAGCCCAGCATTTCCAAAGACATAATATTTGGTAAAGAATACCTGCAATGCAGGAGGCCCTGGTTCAATCCCTGGGTCAGGAAGATCTGCTGGAGAAGGGATAGGCTACCCACTCCAGGGTTCTGGGGTTTCCCTCGTGGCTCAGCTGGTAAAGAATCCACCTGCAATGTGGGAGCCCTGCTTTCAATCCTTGGATTGGGAGGATCCCCTGGGGAAGGGAAAAGCTTCCCTTTTTAATTTTTTAAGATGAGGTCTTCATAGTATAGTTTCACGTGGAAGTCTGAGTTGTTGAGTCCGGGCAGGCAGGATGTGTGGATAAGCCTCCTTAGCACTAAAGAAAGTGATGGGTGTAGACATCGGATAGAAGAGAGAGACAAAGAGGCACCACTAGAGGGTGGTGACAGGAGTTGGGTCTAAAAGATTATGCAAAATTACAAAAATAGAGTTGTATGATAGAAGGGCTAATATTATAAAGCAACTAATATTATAAAGACATCAGTATTATCTGAAGCCAGATGAAGTTGAAAATAGTAAAGACATTTAGACTCAACAAGAGTGAAACAAAAGAAAAGAAGATTAGGTCTCCAACCAAACAGGCACCCTGAAGAAGGGAAATTTTATTTTTCCAGAATGATCAGTCATCACTCTACCAGATGTCTGCCCCACCTACTCTCCAAAAAAAAGGAAAACTTGTCTATTAGCACATTTTTTGTTTGCTATTCTTGTAAACAGTTTGTCCTTAACTCCAATTTTTAGGTGTAGCAGACATCACAGTGGGTGTTATGAAATATACAGATGGATGCTGGGAATTAAGACTACCAAATCTGTGAACTCAACAGAGATTAAACATATATCATTTCAAATAGTTTCAATTACCTTATCTTCAATAGAGAAAAATAATATTTCATATCTGTATTTTTACCCTAGAAATATGCTTTTCTGTTTTCCTTGTAGATATACAGTGCATTCCCCCATGTGTTACTTTATATATTAATCTAATTGCAACCCTCTCAAAGGTAATTGTATGATTGGAAAGCAGAGTGGACACAAGAATGTTTAAGAGCTAGATCTGCTCAAATTTATTGTATATTTGATTGACTGGGGAAATGACTTTCAGTTGACATCTGAGCCAACAAGTTAGCTGAAATAAAATTTTGCTTAATACCTTTGCATCAATAATCTAGGCACAGCCTCATTGATTGAGAAAGTCTGATCAATAGAGTATTACTGGCTGCCTAACTGTAACTTTGCCAGACTTTTTTGCTAATTCTGCTGATGACCTTCTTACCACTGCTTCTCAGGTTCACCTTTTTTCCACTTTGAAATTCAATTTGCTCCATTTGCTGTTATTTAAAGAATTTACACATCCAATTGATTTTATCCACCTGCTATAGTTAGCATATAGGATGCAAAAGCTTGCACTTGATTGTGGTGAAACTTTGGAACTGCCAAAGTACTCAAATATTTAGCAAGCATTTTCATATCAAATATAGCTGGGAAAAGCAACCTAGATCAATCAATCATGGGGCTGAAATAATGAACAATGGAATATTCCATTTTTAATGATAATTCACCAAGCAAAGGATCTAAAAGTATTAAAAGAGGATATTGTCAAACTGAGGGGGCCAACAGGAAATAGAAATAAGATAACGTGGCTTTGGTTTTCAGGAGAGCAGAATAAAAAAAAGAAGAAGAAGGCAATAAAATACCCTAACAGAGAAAGAAGGCTCATAGAATATATTACAGCCCAGTGAAATTTAGAAACAATTGATAGGAATCATGAGAGTCTGAGATTTTAATCTACATACAAGCTAAGAAATTCACCTACCACTCTTTTATGAACACTAACCGAAGACACTAAAACCCTGGGTCAGAGACAAAGAACTTAATAGCTCACAGCAATAACACTGGCCAAATTATTAGCATTTGTGCTGTTCCCCAAGCCCTAATTCCCAAGGTCAGCATGAAGATGACCAAGTAATACCTTTATATGGGGTGTTGTGTAACAGAAGAGAAACGCTGAACTTGGGTACCCTAACCTTTTATAGTGAACAGTAAGCATTCCTACTGTTTACTCAAGAGGGAGACACTATCTGTATCATATAAGACTTTGCTCTAAAAGCATCCTTGAAATGATAATCCAAAGCAAAAATCGTTAGTGTCTCAGTTTGCAAAATCTGCAGAAATAAGACAGACTCGTGGAGAACTGTCTCCCACCAATGATATGATAGATCTGATATGAATCTCTCATTTTACAGTGATTGAAACTAAAACAGGCTGACAGCTAAAGAACCACATTCCTCCACTAAACCCCATACCCCTCAGTTTCTTGACCTCTTCACTTCAAATGACCTTCTCTTCCACTCTAATTCATCCACTCATTCTCATAGCCCACTGCAGATTTGTCATGACCAAGACCTATCCTATCTCTGGAAAACTGAAATTAAATGCAATCCAATTACTGACCACAATGCCCTCCACTTTTGGCCCTCTCACTGAGTGACTGCACCTATTCTTTAGGAGCTTCATTCTCTGCACAGGTGTACTTCATCCTGAGCTATCAGCAGCCGTTAATTAGTCTTCACATACTCCCCTCTCCATCTTAGATTCCATCGTCCATCCCTTCAGCTGCTGTCATGTTAACATCTTCAACTTCCTCATCCCATTTGTCTTCATTGGCATTTCCCCAATAAAGCCTCACTTTTGAATAATATTAACTTCCACCTTTTCTCTTACATACACCTAGGCTGCTGGGCACTGCTAGCAAAAATTCCACAACCATGTAGGTTGGTTGCAATATAAATTCATGGTCTCCAATTCCAACCTGACTCTTAAAACGGCTCCATCACTCTTTGACTCAATCTGAGCCACATTTACAACAAATGGCATCATTTCCTCCGCACAGGAAAAAAACAAATGTAGAAGCCATAAGATAAAAATTCTCTCAACTTCTTAACACCAGATTTGCAAAAATAGCTATAATCCCATCCATCTTGTACTTATGCTCAGCTGGAGGCAATGTGCCTCCTGTCACCTGAGACTAAAGTTAATTTTGCAATCTGTGCTTTGGAGTTGTGTCAGAGTCTGCTAATTATGCCCCAATATGTATTTCACCCTTCTTGTGAACCAACATAATTGAAAAATCGTAGCTGCACTTGTGACTATTCAGAATCAATATTATAATTCTCATCTATATCTTCAGTTAAATGTGGCCATGGGATGAAAGCAAACAATGTATATGACTTTTGAGAAGTATACTTAAAAGAAGTGAGTATAACCTCTTCCCTCGTTCATACTGCTGTATGGAATGTACATGTAAAGTCCAGAGAAGCAATGTCCAATAGAAGTATAATGCAAGCCATGAAAGCAAGCTATAAAAGTAACTTTAAATCTCCTACTAGCCATATTTTAAAATTAATAGAAATGAATGAAATGGCTCAATAATATATCTCAGTTAATCCAATGTCCAAATTCTAACTTCAATATATAATTTATTTAAAAGTTATTAATGAGGTATTTTGCATTTTTTCTGCTGTGTATTTTAACAGCTGCTGCCCACTCAGTTTGGACTAGTCAGATTTCAGGTGCTCAAAAACCACACATGGTTGGTGGTTACATACTGGCTAGCATAGGCATAGAGGTCCACTTCGAGGATTTCAGCCATGCAGAATGAAGCAACAATATGGAAAGATAGTTAATTCCTCACAAAACAGTATCACATCAGTGCCATACCGCTTCCCTAGCTCTCTGGATGATAAAAAAATAAACTTTCGTCTTAAGCCAAAATTACCCCTTTTCTGTCACTTGCAGCTGAATCACATCCTCTTCTGTTTCATCAAGAATGCCGTCTTTGCCCTGCTACACATTCTACTGCTACAGTTCATTCGATCCAGCAGAGTGAAGTAAAGGCTAGTAAAGTAAAACCTAGCCAAGGGACGCTGAGAGCACAGACTCCAGGGCCAGGCTGCTGTCAGTTTCATTCCAGCTCCACAACTTACTAGCTTATAGCCTTAGACAAGATGCTTGACTTCTGTGCCTCAGTTTCCCCATCTTTAAAATGTGACTAGTGATAGCAATAGGCTCACTGGGTTGTTATGAGGATGAGAAAAGGTTAATACATATAAGCTACTGAGAATAGTGCCTGGTACCATAAGTGCTAAAATGTTAGTTATGTAAATGTTAGTTATATATGTAAGTTATATAAATGTTAGTTATATAAATTGTTAGATATATATACTAGTTATATAACTCCTCATACACAAATCCTCCTAATGACACTTAAATATTCAAGGTCCTTTTATCTTAAAGGAAATTAACAGAACAAATCCCTCAACTGCTTGTCAGTTACTCTTTCACGGCTAAATTAAAAGCTGTCTGTAGCCACATCTCCACTTCAGTGTTTCAATCCACTGCAATCTGGCTTGCATTTCCACTTCTCTGGAGCCGCTCTCATCTCTCTTGCATTAGACAACTATTCCCTATTCTGAAATACTCTCTTCTCTTGGTTCACTGGGGTTTTTCTGCTCTGTCTTTGGCCATCTTTTCCCGTCACCTTTGTGGTCTCTCATTCTTAGCCTCCTAACACCTCAATTTCCATCTTGGGCTTTTCGTTCTCATTCTCTACTTGCTCCCTGGATTATCTCACCATCCCCACGGTGCTCACAGTATCTCAAAACCTTTTAGCTTTCCTGTGCTCCACACTTGTATTAACATTTCTATTTGGACTGCGTCATCTTAACCTCCAATCTTTTCTCCCCTCTGATATTCTAATCTCAGCAAATGGTGTGGACATCTATCCAACTGCCTGAGCCTAAAATATGGGCATTATTTTAAATTCCTCTCTCTCCCTCAATCCCACCAAACCGATTATCAATATATTCCCATCACTTATTCAAGTCCTCGTAATTTTGTACTTGAATTAAGAGTCTCCTATATTTATTGTCCCTCAAACCACAGTCCAAATTTTCTTTGATTCATTTTCCATACTAGATTTCACATGTATGATTGTTGACTTCCTTGCTAAAACCCAACAAACAAAAAAAAAAAAAAAACAAAAAAAAAACTTCTTTCCTCACATCTCGTGAAGAAATCTAAGCTAAGACATTTTTCAAAACTCTGTGTACTTCTCTAATTGCATACTTGCCATTCCCCATCTCCAGCCTCCTCAGATTGCTGTGTTTTAGACTCACTGAATTTATTTCAGTTCCTTGGCATCACCGACTCAATGGACATGGGTTTGGATAGAGTCCGGCAGTTGGTGATGGATAGGGAGGCCTGGCATGCTGCGGTTTATGGGATCACAAACAGTCAAACACGACTGAGCAACTGAACTGAACTGAACTGAACTGAACATGCTGTCTCACATCTTTTAGCCTCTAGCGGACACGATTGAAGCAACGCAGCAGCAGCAGCAGGGCATTACTGGTTTCCTACCCAGTATCCCTTTGTCCTTCCGTCTACTGAGTAGCAGCTTGATTTCTGGGTGGTACTGACCTTACTTAGATCCTGAAGAACATTTTGAATGGCCAAACTATGCAATGTGACCCCATCTCCCATGTCTCAATCACTGGTTCAGATATAAACACATGACCAAGTTGATCAATCATAATGAATTCCCAGATTTTTTGTTCAATAATTAGACATAGGGAAAGCTTTCTTTTCCAATTTGGTGTGAGGCCTACACGGATATAGTAGTCATTTTAATATCATGAGGAAATCCATAATCAGCACAAAAATAAAAACAGAGCCAACAAATGAGAAGGAAATCAAATTAGAGTCCTGATGAAGTTCATCTGAAACCTTCCCTACATCTGAAATTTAACTTACATGTGCTAATAAACTGCCACTTTTGTTAGCCTCTCTGAGTTGCTGCTGCTGCTGCTAAGTCACTTCAGTCGTGTCCAACTCTGTGTGACCCCACAGACGGAAGCCCACCAGGCTCCCCTGTCCCTGGGATTCTCCAGGCAAGAACACTGGAGTGGGTTGCCATTTCCTTCTCCAATGCATGAAAGTGAAAAGTGAAAGGGAAGTCGCTCAGTCGTGTCTGACTCTTCGCGACCCCATGGACTGCAGCCTACCAGGCTCCTCCATCCATGAGATTCTCCAGGCAAGAGTATTGGAATGGGGTGCCATTGCCTTCTCTGTATCTGAGTTGGGTTACCTGCAAAAATTGTCCTGACTGAAAAGGGAAGTTTTGCTTTTTGGTTACTCTACCTAGAATATGTTTCTCTCATTTCTTCACCTAGTTAACTCCTATTCATTCCAATCTGGTCTCAATGTAGACAGTACCATCTTCATAAAGTTTTCCCAGACTGGTATAGGTGCCCCTTCTATGTACCTTCACAGCACCTTGAATCATCCTGGTCTCAACAATTCAAAATTGCTTGTTTCTTCCTGTCCTTTATAAGATTAAAAGCTCTGTGAGCCTAGATACCACCCTTTAATGTTCATAATTGTTTTCCTGGATTTTAATATATATCCAGCACATAGTAGATGCTTCATAAATATCTGTTGAATTAATTATAACTAACATTTAAGCCTGGTGTGCTGCAGTCTGTGGGGTCGCAAAGCATTGGACTCAACTGAGCAATTGAACAACAGCAACAATATACTGAGTAGTTTTCCATGTTAGTCATTATGTTAAGATCTTCACATATTTTATATTATTTAGTGACTACATGAGCATGTACAGTTATATTAACTCTTATTATTCATTATTTTATAGGTGAAGAAATTGAGGATTAAAGGAGTGAAACAGCTTGACATTCACATACTTAGCCAATGTTATAGCCAAGTGGTTTGTCTCTATGGGGTATGCTCTTGGTCAGTATATTATACTCTCCCCATAGGAATGAAAATAAGTAAGAATCATATTTAGAACTCTGATCATCTTACTGTCTTCATTGTTTTTCCAGCATGCCACTGCTTAAAAACTAAGACTTTCCCCAAAGTTCCCTATGCCAGATAAAAACCAAGGAGCAAAGTGATCAAAATTTCAGCTTAATGAGGAATGAAAGAAAAAACAAAATTGTGATTTGATGCTTTACTTTCAGTGAAATATTCCAGCTAGTACACCGATGAGCTTATGTGTAATCTCAGTGTTTGCAACACTCTGTATTAACATACTTCCTTCATATTTCTCTACCCAAAGAAAATTTAGAACTCCAAATAAGTTGTTTTGAGAAGGAAATTTTTCACAACTGTGAAATTTCAGAACACTGAACTAGTGCTTCCAGCTACAAAGCTCAGAATACAAGATGGACAGCATTTTGGCTGCATAACATTCCTGACATAACTCAATGTTTATTTGTATTTAGAAACTAATGCCCCGGAATATTCTCATAGGACTTAAAATTCCCCTTTCGCTTTTCCCCCCTAGTTGGCAATTCTTAATATCCATTATCCAACTACAATGTGTGAAGTAGGATATATTTTGCTTGCAGGAAAAAGAAGAAGAATGGTTCACAACTTCACTCAGTTTATCTAGCTAGCATAATTAATACTTGTTTTAGGGTAATGTATTTGAGTACTCACAGCATGCTAGATAGACTTTGAAGAAGAAATGCTTTAAACAAGATCCTTGCTTTTTTAATATGTATAGTTTCGAATTTACTCTGGAATTTTTAGGCCATTATTTGAATCATTATTCTAGGTTTGAACATATACTTTTAGCTGATTTAGACTTAAAATATGTAAAATTGGGGGGGGGTTGATTATATAAAGTAATACATGTTTGCTAGAAAATGAACATGTAGAAAAATTAGAAAAGCATGGAATAAAAATAAAATAAAAATAACCCATGACCCCAACACTCGAAGATGATAATCACTTTAATTATATTGTGGATGTCCTTCCAGACTTCTCTTTTGCATAAATACAACCACACAGTTTTTGTTAAAACAAATATGGAATTTTAGTCTATATATTGTTTGGTAAACTGCCTGCTTTATTCAGCAATAATATTTGTGTAGCATTAACTTGGGATATAATGATAAATTTAGTCGATGAACTCTGGTAAACAGATTAAGAACTGACTTTATCTGGCCTTAATATAGGATCAGTAGCAACATGATGAATATCACATTTGCTTCCTACCGATTTGTCAGAATTTTGACTCTAACAAATCAGAAAAAACTTAACTCAAGCTCTCTAAGCAAAGCAGAGAGAATATTTTGGAAAATTATCAGGAAGGTTTATAGTTTTGGAAAGCTAAATGCCTAATTGAAGAAATGTATAATTGAAAAAAGAATTGAAGCCTGAGGGCTTATATTATCTCAATTACATAATTACACCGATCAAAAGCACCAGATTCATTCAATAAGCCACCTAACTCTACACAGAGCCTAACTACAAGTCATTAAGAATCATAGAAAATATTGGAGACAAGGGCTTCAGTTTTAACATATGCAAATAACTAACAGGACGAATATTCACATTTCATTCACATGATCTGCATGGGGAAGACATACCTACTATGTCCAGTCAAAAATATACATATAATAAAACTTCTATATTATAGGCAGTGATTCACATCATGTTTCAAAGGATTTTAAAAATAGTTGGTGTGTGAAGGACATTTGGAGATTTAAGCTTTCCCTGCTGCATGGTTCACTGCTAATATATCTGGGATATATCTATATTGGCACAAACATAACCAGTGAAATAATGCTTCAAAGATGACATTTTTAATGTGGGAGAGAAAAGTGTGACCTAATGTTAATTACAGATGTCAATTATATTTGTGTTGTTTAGAGAACATTATGTCATTGGCAGTGTATTAAAAGATAGGCAGCCATAATTTGAAATCATCTTGGCAAGTTACTGTCTGTAATGGAAAGGAACAGTGGCTGCCATCTAGTAATCTCCCAGGGATATCAGAAAGCTTAGTGGCCATGAAAATAAATGGTGTCATTAGAAAAAATAAAAATCTATGAAAAAAAATACATGAATAAGTTGTGATGACTTCAGCTGAAAAAGAAAAAAAGAGCATTGGATAGTTTTATTATCTTTGAGCTTAAGGAAAATGATCATAAAGAAGATGGTGACCAGCTGTTCCTCAGGGCTACAGCAGGAAATGGCTTAACTTACAAGACAAATTTATGTTGACATAATGTAAGAACTTCTTGACAGCATTGAATTTTAATCACTTAAAACAGGCTCCTAAGGACAGCTGAGGGAAATGTCTGCTTTGAAAATCTTTAACGTTATGATTATGATAAGCATTGCAATTGGCTGCTGGGGCTTGAGTAAGGTCCCATCTAGAAGAAGAAAGCTGGTTTTAGGTAGGATTACTAATTATGTCCCAAACTTTCCCTGTCCTACCTTTTGGTATAGTCTCACACGACTGAGTGACTTCACTTTCACTTTTCACTTTCATGCATTGGAGAAGGCAATGGCAACCCACTCCAGTGTTCTTGCCTGGAGAATCCCAGGGATGGGGGAGCCTGGTGGGCTGCCGTCTATGGGGTCGCACAGAGTCGGACACGACTGAAGCGACTTAGCAGCAGCAGCAGCACACAACACCAATAGAATCCCAACCAAATGATCAATTCATTTCTTAGTCCACGTCACAGTTTTGAGCATCTACTCCTTGCTCCCATGTATGTATAAGTAAAGAGGTCGCTTCCATTTTTTTGCCCAAAATTTACAAGTATCACATCCATTCAATGGATCTGGTGTCTACACAAGGCTTTTTGTTAACTGTTATTTCTTAGTATGTGCTTTCAAATAATATATATTATGTAATATATGACACAGGCATCACAACACTATAATTTACAAATGGTTATGAAGATGTTAAGAATAAAGAATGTGTTTCTCTGACACTGTGTGGTAACAGATAATGTTCAGACCATGTAGGATTTCAAGAAATATCCAGAGAGAAAAAAGATACTTTAATAAATTTGCCTCTCTTATAACTTAGAAGTTTATATTTGTTTTTAGGTTTTTTAAAGGAGACCCTCAGTCAGGTTTAAAGAAAAAACCCTT
Source organism: Bubalus bubalis (assembly GCF_019923935.1). Classification (NCBI taxonomy): domain Eukaryota; kingdom Metazoa; phylum Chordata; class Mammalia; order Artiodactyla; family Bovidae; genus Bubalus; species Bubalus bubalis. The sequence continues at coordinate 84,585,959 of NC_059158.1, forward strand.
ATGTAACATAAATGCTATTCTAATCATGATATCTAATTTCTAAGATGAGAAGATCATCATACACAGCTTAAAGGACTATTGAATTCAGTGGGAGATACATGTGAGCACCTAGGACTTGGGCTCTCAAATACAATAAAACAGAATAACTAAGAGGCTGGTAGCCCCTGACAGTATCAAAAGGTGAAGTAATTCAAGGAATGAATTAAGAAATGACAGATACTGGATGACTGTTTCCAAAAAAAAAAGTGTGGGGGGAAGTTCTTAAGACGGGAAAAGGAAATTACACAAATTCAATTAATTTGATTTGAGAGGGAGTCTATCCCATTCAGTATTTCAAGATTCCTTCTGGAAGCTGCAAGGCTCTCTGATTCCCCATTTCTTTATATCATGAAGTCGATTCTTTCAGGCCTATTCAGCCTCATCAAACTGGGTCTCCCACTGAGAAGCATCATTAAGATGGCAGTTCCCCCAATCTTCCACCTGAGAAATGGCTGTGGAATTCACAGATTTTCATCCCCCACTGCACTCCCTCACATCCAACTGATTTCAAAGGGAGCTGTGTATATCGAAGACAGATGCAGGGAGACAGAGCAGGAGGTTTGGTCACTTATATTCCTAAAAGGAAGTAGAGTTGTACAAGAAGGATGAGTATTTTTCTGCATAATTTGATCAGATGAATTGTGCATAGCAGAGTTTATCAAGAAAGAATGCTGTAATGATTCATTTTATTCTTTTCACCTCTCCTGCATAGTAATGTTTGGGTTTCACAGCTAATATTCCATAAGTGACACTTAACCAGACTACAGTTAGATTCCACAGGACAATAGTATATGCAACATATCTATTCTCACATAATGTTGCTTCACCTCAGGCAACAGGTATAAGCCTGAAAATTTTAGCAGTGATTGAATTTTGAGGGTTTGGGGGGATTAGGGGGTTTTGTTTTGAGTATTAGTTTTATTGGAATATAGTTGAGTAACAATGTTGTGTTAGTTTCAGGTATATAGCAAAGGGAAGCATTTATATACATAAGCATATATCCACTCTTTTTAAATTCTTTTCCCATATAGACCATTACAGAGTACTTCATAGAATTCCCGATGCTACATGGTAGGCTCTTATTAGTTATTAATTTTAGATATGAATAAAGTGAAAGTGTTATTCATTCAGTCATATCTGACTCTTTGCAATCCCATGGACAGTAGCCCACCAGGCTCCTCTGCCCTTGGGATCTCCCAGGCAAGCATACTAGAGTGGGTTGCCACTCCCTTCTCCAAGAGATCTTCCCAACTCAGGGATCAAACCAGTGTCTCCTGCATCGGCAGGTGGATTCTTTACCATCTGAGAAACCATATTAGTGTGTATATGTCAATCCCAATCTCCCAGTTTATCCCTCTCCACCCGATCTTGCCCCCTGGTAACCATAGGTTTGTTTTCTGCATCCATGACTCTATTTCCATTTTCTAAATAAGTTCATTTGTACTGTTTTTTTAGATTCCACATTTAATTAAACAAATCTGTCCTAAGTGACCTCGAGGTCCTAAATGAAATGATATTTCAAGGAAATCTAGGTTGACTCTTTCTTAAAAATAAATAGTCCCTTGGAAAAATAAGGGAACTGTCCTGTGCAATAGTTGATGTTCTTATGTATATACTTGTCTTATTATCTTAAAGAAGTATAAACTTGAGAAGTTTTTACACACATATTTACATGGCTCTAGTTAGACACTGATTTGATAGGTATCTACTTGATCTTGCTAATTTATCTTCTTTCTTAATGTCTTTTTTTTATATTCGTCAATGCTGCTGCTGCTGCTGCTAAGTGGCTTCAGTTGTGTCTGACTCTGTGCGACCCCATAGACGGCAGCACACCAGGCACCGCCATCCCTGGGATTCTCCAGGCAAGAACACTGGAGTGGGTTGCCATTTCCTTCTCCAATGCGTGAAAGTGAAGTCGCCCAGTCGTGTCCGACTCTTAGCGACCCCATGGACTGCAGCCCACCAGGCTCCTCCACCCATGGGATTCTCCAGGCAAGAGTACTGGAGTGGGGTGCCAGTGCCTTCTCCATATTGGTCAATACAGAAGGCACTGGCACCCGACTCCAGTACTCTTGCCTGGAAAATCCCATGGACGGAGGAGCCCGGTGGGTTGCAGTCCATGGGGTCGCTAAGAGTCAGGAACGACTGAGCAACTTCACTTTCACTTTTCACTTTCACACATTGGAGAAGGAAATGGCAGCCCACTCCAGTGTTCTTGCCTGGAGAATCCCAGGGGCGGCGGAGCCTGGTGGCTGCCGTCTATGGGGTCGCACAGAGTCAGACACGATTGAAGTGACTTAGCAAATTCTATTTGGTTAATGATTAAAAATAGTGATATTCAACTCTATTACTAATTGGAATATTACAAATTAAAGAGGAAAACATTATTTCATTTCAAAAAATTCTAGTACTTCCATATTGAACATCTAAAACTTACCTAGTTTCAGTATCCTTTCATATTAATATCCATACATTATAATGGATAGCTTTTCAATAATACTTTTCTGTTATTGCTATGCAAGTAATTGGAAATGCATTCTTATACACTATTCAAACAATACAGAAGATCTTCGAATCCGTGTGCTCGCCGCTCCCCCTTATCTGCAATAACTCTTTTATGTCATTCACGTTTCAGTTCAATTGTCACCCTCCTCTGAGATGCCTTCACTGACAACTACCTTATATTAAATTATATTATGTTATTTATTATCTGTTCCCAGTGGGAAGGTAAGCTCTTAAAAAAAAATGGGGCAGGGGATGGGTGAACAGGAAAGGATTTTAGTTTTATTCACCCCTATATCCCAGTCCCAAGAATAGTGCCTAGCACATGTTAGACACATGTCAGTTTTAGTTCAATAGATTAATTAATGGCAGACAAAATAAATGCATTTCAAACATATTTTAGAAAGTATTACTGAGATAGAAGTTCATGGATTCCATATGTTTAAAAATAAGCAACCAATTTCTTTCAATATTAACTCATAGGTCTTAAATGCACAAAAAGCATTTAAACAGACCTTGTATCACCTGTGTTCTGTCACATGGTTCCAAGTCAAGTATAATCAACAAAATGTCACTTGAGATCAGTATCTCCAAATTGAACAATGTCAGGTCTGAAACTTCAAATGCAAAATGTATAGTCCCAGGCAAGGATAAACCATATACGATGTTGGTTCAAATTATTATCTTTATTTGTCTTCAAGTTTATAGTTGTCAGTGAGTCCTTTCCATAGTTAAAATGGTTGTATTTATCTCATACAAGAGTCTCTGTGAATATTCATAAATTTAAGATTTGAAGCAGGATAAGGAGCCTGCAAATGAGTGAGAAAAATATTTTTTAGGTGAAAATGTACTATTGTTGGCTCTTTGTAATATCTCATTGAAACAAGTAGTCCTTATCACAAAAACTTCGCTAACATTAAAATTGTCCATATGTGAAATAACTTTCCCAGACTGATACTCAGTTTCCCATTTCCAAATTATAAAATCATAATTTGAATAATCTTTTGGGACATTGCAGAAGCAACTGTTGAATCAAATCAAAGAATTACTATTTTATAATAAAACTATGTCCTGTGGTAGACTAATTCTTTTGGATATTAATATTAAAACAAAAAACCTTACTTTTTTATAAAACTTCATATTGTATATAGTGAGGCAATGTTCTGATTTCATTGTTTTACATGTAACTGTCTAGTTTTCCTAGAGCTATTTGTTGAAGAGACTATCTTTTCTCTACCATACATCCTTGCCTCCTTTTTTGTAGATTAACTGACCAACATGTGTGGGTTTTTTTCTGGGCTCTATTCTCTTTCATTGATCTATGTGTCTGTTTTTGCACTAGTACCATACTGCTTTTGATGACTGTAGCTTTGTAGTATAGTTTGAAACTAGGGAGTGTGCCACCTCCAGATTTGTTCTCCTTTCTTAAGATTGTTTTGGCTGTTCAGGGTCTTTTGTGTTTCCACACAAATTTTAAAATTATTTGTTATAGTTCTGTTTAAAATGTCAGTGACATTTTGAATCTGAGGATTGCCTTATGTAGTACTGTCATTTTAACCGTCCTTCCATTCCATATCTTTCCAGTCTGTTTGTGTCATCTCCAACTGGTTTCATCAGTGTCTTAGAGTTTTCTGAGCAAAGGTCTTTTACTTGCTTAGTTAGATTTATTCCCAAGCATTTCATTCTTTTTGATATGAATGTAAATGGAATTTTGAAAACGACTTTCCTCTCATGTACTTATTATCATTATTACACTCTTAAACTCTGGTTTTTCTTTATATTTTCTCTTTGTTAAACTTCTCACCATGTTTATCTATTCTTCTCCTGAGTTGAGAATCTTTATGATCATTACCTTGAACTCTTTATCAGGTAGATTACCGATCTCCATTTTATTTGTTCCTCTTCTGGAGTTTTATCTTATTCCTTCATCTGGAATATATTTCTCTGTTGCCTCATTTTGCCTACTTCATTGTTTTTATTTCTATTTGGTAAGTTTAATACTTTTCCTGATCTTAGAGAGGTGGCCTTATGTAGGAGACATCTTATGGGGTTCAGCACTGCACTGTCCTCTGGCCACCAAATCTATATGCCCTAGCAGGGTGCTGAATTGGGCTATGTGAGCCTTTTTGTTACAGTAGGCTCACTACTATGGACTCAGTGGTAGGTGTGGCTACCCCCTAGTGCAATTGGTTTTCAGGCTCAGCCTTGTGCACAGGTTGCCAACTGCAGATAGGTAGGACTTGGTGCTGGTATAGCTGGCTGCATAGCCAAGGGAATCTCAATCCTGATGACAGCCTACTGGTGGGCAGGGCTGGTCACCAGGAGCTTGCTGTGGAGCCCCAGGGGGCTCTGGAACTAGTACTGGTCCACTGGAGCTTGGAGCTGTGTCTTGGGATGACTAGCTGCAGGACCAGGATTCCTAGGGCTTGTGTCAACCTGCTGGTAGGCTGGGCTAGTTTCTGACATGGCTGGCTGTGGGATCTGGGTTGTCCAGACATGGTGCTGGCCAGCAGGTGGGTTGTTCCAGGACTCGGGTCCTCCCAGAGTGGTTCCCCCCAAGAGTGGTCCCAAGCTGCTTGTGGTTGGCCCATGTCTTGAAAAGTGATTGGCTGCATTGCTGCAGATATCCTGGGGCTGGTATCCAACTGCTGATGGGCAGAGCCAGGTCCAGGGGGCACTGGCTGTGAGGCTCAGAGGCCATGGTGCTGGTGCTTGCCCACTAAAGGGTAAGGCCAAGTCCTGGGCTCTCTGGTGGGTGGTACCAGGTCTTCAGGTGTTTGGGTCAGAAAATTCCACCAGGAACTGACTTGCAGGTGGGTGAGGCTGTGTATCTATCCATCTAGCTGCTGGCCTGGGCCATCCCAGGATTGGTGTCAACTGGTTGCTGGGAGGGCCAGGTTTGATCACTAATAAGCTAGAGAGAGGGTCCAAAACTGCACTCGCCAGTATCAGTGTCCTTGTGATAGGATGAGCTCCCCCAAAATGGCTGCTGCAGTGTCTACATCCCCAGGTTGAGTCCCAACTGCCTCCTGCCTCTTTGGTGGGGGGGGTTCTCCAAAATCATAATGGGTCTGACATAGGACCCCTCCTAATTACTGCTTCTGCCTTGGTTCCAAGAGAGTGTGAGATTTTGTGTGTGTCCTTTGAGAGTGGAGTCTTTATATTCCTCAGGCTGACGACACTCCCAAAAGTAAACTCCACTGGCCTTCAAAGCCAAAAGTTCTGGAGGTTCATCTTCCCACCACAGGACCCCCAAGTTGGAGGGGCTCAATGTTGGGATTGGATCCCTCATTCCTTGGAGAAAACCTCTACAGTTGTAATTATTCTCCCATTCGTGGAACACCAACCTGAGGATATGCAACTCAACTATACTATGTCCCTACCCCTACTACCCATCTTGTGGGTTCCTTGTTATATCTTTATTTATAGACGATCTTTTCTGCTTGTCTTCAGGACATTCTTAATAATAGTTGCTCTGTAAATAGTTGCAACTTTGGTGTGCCTGAGGGAGGCGGTAAGCTTACAGTCTTCCGCCATCTTGGTCTCCTCTATTAGCCTACCCCTTAGAGCCCAGAGAATAAGGTGGTTTTTAAGCATCTGTATCTCTGAACCATCCATCCCATTTCAAGCCAAGCCATTTTAAATTTTATCTCTTTTGAGTATTGAGGATCTGTCTAAGATGTTACTCAAAAACAAAAATGATTTGACAGCTTAAAATAAACATACAATATCTATAAATATTTTCTTTCAAAATCACCCAACAAAATTGCATTTACTTGTCATGGCAGTGTCAGTTTGTTTTTATGCTATTTTACCTGCAAAACACATATATTTGGGCAGTTGTGCTGAATAATTTATATTAAAAAGCTGCTTTATAGTCTAAATCTAGAATATATTCATTTATGTATCTTCTATTAAACTAATCATGCTTCTTTGACTCATTTATAACCTTGAATTTGATGACAAGAATATCCTAATTTTAATTACAATAAGTATATTGATTGATAAAGGTTTTGTGTATATCATATTTCAATAATATATGTATTTTTGAAATACTTCCTTATATAGTACAGTTTTAAGAAACCAAGGCAAATAAATCTGACAGGAAGGTTTCTCTGCATAGGTTACAAATAGACTATGTAAACTTATTAAAGCCTTTAAAATGAATATTACTTGAAATAAAAGTTACTTTTAATGTCAGACTGCTAATTAAAATAGAAGAACCAAATAATACTCTAACTAATGAGTAGAAATGTGAAAAATAAAGCTACAGTATTAGACAGCACACATTCTAATGTGTTTCTGTGTCATTAAGACCTCACTACAGTCTAATCCTTAGAAAATGGTAAGATACAGCCAAATTCAGCTGTCCCAAAAATGAGTAGTGAATTACAAATGTTCATTTTTAAGTACCTGGGAGTAAATACAGAAAGTGCAATCATGTCATTACTACTTTATAAAAAATATGTATAGTGGAAGTAATAAACATGCTGACGATAATTTATGATAATGACAGTAAGTTAAATAGAGATGTTATGAGTAGAAGTAATGTTTTAAGAACCAAAAATCTATCTTAAATACAATATAAAAATGAATGGATAAAAATACATTATAAATAAGCTTCTTTTACTTCATATTTGCCCCCTAGTTTGTAAAATGGTATGTATACTTGATGATCAGACCATATCATAGCTCCAGCAATGTAGCACCTAACAATTACACAAGTTTCAGTATACTTAGCATTCAACTCGGAGAAGGTGATGGTACCCCACTCCTGTACTCTTGCCTGGAAAATCCTGTGGATGGAGGAGCCCAGTAGGCTGCAGTCCATGGTGTCGCTCAGAGTTGGACAGGACTGAGCTACTTCACTTTCACTTTTCACCTTCATGCATTGGAGAAGGAAATGGCGACCTGCTCCAGTATTCTTGCCTGGAGAATCCCAGGGACAGGGGAGCCTGGTGGGCTGCCGTCTATGGGGTCGCACAGAGTCGGACATGACTGAAGCAACTTAGCAATAGCAGTAGCAGCATTCAACTTGGAGAAGGAAATGGCAACCCACTCCAATATTCTTGCCTATATAATCCCTTGGACAGGGGAGCCTGGTGGGCTGCTGTACATGGGGTCGCACAGAGTCGGACACAACTGAAACCAGTTAGCATGCCTGCATGCATTGGAGAAGGAAATGGCAGCCCACTCCAGTGTTCTTGCCTGGAGAATCCCAGGGACAGAGGAGCCTGTTGGGCTGCTGTCTATGGGGTCACACAGAGTCAGACACAACTGAAGCAACTTAGCAGCAGCAGCAGCAGCATTCAACTTAAGTAAAAAGGGACCCAAATCACCAGCTCCATTTAACACTTTCAAAAACCAATACGTAGTTTGGCAATGTGAAGGTTTTCTTTTGTTTTGCTGTAATAAAGTGATCAACAGAATGTTATTAGTGCAGTTTACAGTCTCCCAACCATTGTGAAAGATTTTAGGGTAAAGGTATTTTTAAAATATAGATTCTTCTTTACCCCCAACCAAACAAGGAAGTTAGATCCTTAACTAAAGTGGTTATTTATATTCAATATTACTATATTTATGGTTAAGGTTTTATTATTTCTATGCAAATAGCCTTGCATCAAAGAATAAGGAATTATGTTTCCAAAAAAAGATGAGAAATTTAAATGTGAGATACTCAAAGTGTTTTTAAAAAATGAATTTTCTTCAACTCATAAACATTTAAGCAAAAAATTTTTCAATTAAGATGCATTTAAAAGTGGAACAAGAGAATTCCTTGGCAGTCCAGTGGTTAGGACTCTGTGCTTTCATTGACGAGAACCTGGGTTTAATTCCTGGATGGGGAACTAAGATCCCTCGAGCTATGGGGAACAACCAAAAAAAAAAAAAAGTGGAACAATACAAAGATTTGCTAATCTTTCTGATATTTAAGAAAATTACCCAATGCTGATTAGGTATACTTTGCAAAATACATGATGATTTGTTTATACTTGTTCCAGAACTTCCTTTGCTATAGCATGTCAGTGCTATCCACAGATCTAGAGAGAAACAGATGGAGGAAGAGAAAAATGTGATATGGGCTTACCACTAAACCATTTGGAGCATCCACCCTCTCAATCTGTCAGGCTCTGGTTTAGTAGTTCTCTACCTTCACCTCAGATTGAGCATATCCATTTATGGGGTTGGTGAAAGGGTTAAGAAAAGGAAAAGGCAAAGAGCATAAAAAGAAGATTGGCTAATTGTCTTCCTCTGTCAACAGCATCAGCAAAGTTAGGCACTGAGTTAGCATTGAGACACTAGTGAAAGCAAAGAACATCCTAGTTTTTCTTCTAAAAAGTTTATTCAAAAGTAAGCTAGACTCACTGGTCACATTACACCCCCAAACGTCTCAGACTCAACTCCTCCTTCTTCTTTCCTTTTTTTCCCCATTTTCTGTATATTCATCCCAGGGCAAAAATCCCAACCCCACCATTGCCCATACAATTCTCAAGAAAAAAATGAAATTTTAAATTTCATTAAAAATTAAATGCATTAATTAATACATTTAATTAATTTCATTTTTCTAAAATGACATTTTTTAAAAACCAAACTACGTATTGGGTTTTTTTTGGCAATCTGGTGTCTGGTTCCTCTGCCTTTTCTAAAACCAGCTTGAACATCAGGAAGTTCACAGTTTACATATTGCTGAAGCCTGGCTTGGAGAATTTTAAGCATTACTTTACTAGCGTGTGAGATGAGTACAATTGTGCAGTAGTTTGAGCATTCTTTGGCATTGCCTTTCTTTGGGATTGGAATGAAAACTGACCTTTTCCAGTCCTGTGGCCACTGCTGAGTTTTCCAAATTTGCTGGAAATTTGGAAAACAAATTTGAAGTGATACCTCTGGAAATCTGAAAATTTGAAGTTTTCCAAATTTTCCAATTTTTTAAGGTTAGAAATATTATTTTTTTAAAAACCCACTATTTTCTGCTTACATTATTTTCCTTTACTAATTTCACCAAATTTATACTTGGACACTTCTTTTTTTTCCCCCCTGTGATTTTATATCGGTCCTCTGAGATATTGACTATACTCTGGATAAAATAGACAAAATTTGAGGGGAATGCATCTATATGAGGCAAAAAGATTTCCAAAGCAAGATACATTTTTGTGGCTAGCCCCATCCCTGTGCAGACAATGGGGTACTATCAGTGGCTGATCTTTAGTGGTAAGGCTAAGCCCTGCATTTATGTAGCTGTGAATTCCGTTTATAATCAGCTGCTTTGTTGGGGTTTGCCCTACTGTTAATCAATTTCATTTCTGATCAGAGAGAAAGCATGGGATTTAGATCAAGGTGGAGTACATTACTGATCCTTCCAGTTTTAGCCTAAATATTCTGGATATTACACGATCACTTATTTCACCATTTCTTTCCTGTCTTCAGAATTTTTAGGGATTACATTGAAATATATTCTGCTTCTGTGTAAATTTGCTGCATTTAGCAATAAGGGCAGAATCATGCAAATACAGACATAAAATAAAATTAAAGTACCCACAAATATGTGTGTCTGTGTGTGCTAAGTCACTTCAGCTGTGTCCAACTCTTTGCAACCCTATGGACTGTAGCCCACCAGGCTCCCCTGTCCATGGGATTCTCCAGGTAAGAACACTGGAGTGGTTGTCATGCCCTCCTCTAGGAGATCTTCCCAATCCAGGGCTGGAACCGGAGTGTCACGTCTCCTACATTGGCAGGTGAGTTCCTTACCGCTAGCACCACCTGGATACAAGATGTAATTTCAGCATTATTATTTAGAAATTAGCTATTCAATAATCTGAGTGCTTGAGACAAAACTTATACTTCCATTTAGCTGTTGTTAATGATTTTCAGTTAGTATGGTTTTTGTTAATTATATGAATGGCTCTGTGTTTTTCCTCAGAGTAGTAAATATTCCTAAGTAACAATCTTCCATGCCATGTATGAAAATCAACCAAATAATTACATCATTATGAGTCATGCTTTTATATATATATGTTATCTCTTGGCATTTAAAAGTTTATGGGTAAAAAGTGAATATTAAGTATATACCCTAACATTTTATTTGGATATTGTTGGCAGTTACTATTTTTAAAACAAAGTCTTATTCCTCTCTTTAAGTTTTCCTAAAATGTGGGAAACCCTAAATTGTATAGAAACAAACACAATGTGTATGTTTCTTCCACTAAGTAGATGGCTTGATTTCCCAGAAGGTAAGTGGTGAATGCAGAGAGGAAGTGAGGCAAGACTTTGTGGGAATTATCTGAGCCTTAAAGAAATTTAGAAGGTTTGGGAGTTAAATACGGTTCAAGGTGGTTCTTATTGTGAATGTCTAAACTATTTTGCCCTTCCATGGTGAAGTGCCATAAAGTGAGATGTGAATAGACTGTGAAATGGACTTTTCTTGTGCAGCAAGCTTTAGCCAAACAGTTATCTCATTTAAATACATATGTCAGCATCCTGTTAGGTGAGAAAGTTTTGTGTGTAAACTGGGGAGCTGATTAAATGGAAATAATTCCTAAATTGTATTTGAATTATGGGATGATACTTAATTATCTAACAATATTAAGGCTTTACTTCATAGTCTTAATCAGTGAAGCTTTGAGAGTGGACAGATATTTACATATACATATGTACATGTATTTGGTTTTCCCAGGTGGTGCAGTGGTTAAAAAAAAAACAAAAAACTCTCCTGGCAATGCAAAAGTCACCAGAGACATGGATTTGATCCCTAGGGCAGGAAGATTCCCATAGCAACCCACTCCAGTATTCTTGCCTAGAAAATTTAATGAACAGAGGAGCTTGGTGAGCTCCAGTTCATGGATACAAAAGGTTGGACATGACTGAGCACACATATATACATGTATTTAAATACATTCATAAAAGAAAATATTTCAATTTAATATAAGTTAAAATCTTTTAAATATTAGTATATATGCAGAATAAGAAGAATATAAAATCCAACTATTAATAGACAAGCATCAAAATAGACATAAAGAATCGAGTATGCATAAATGAGTAATTGATCACTCATTACAGAAATGAATCCTTGTACAACTAAGATTGTCACTTTCATTTAAGGAAACAAAAGAAAGCAAAAATGAATGTTCATGGGAGTTTTTAAGTAAATAATTCTGGTTGGGGTTACTATTTTAAAAAATGAGCACATGCTTATAAAAATACAAATAAAAGCTATAGTAATGATAAGTAACATATATTAAATGACTTGTATACCCTGGCTGCTTTATAACACTGAATTAATTCTCAAAACCACTTTATGAGGTAGCTCTATAATTTATTATACAAAGAAATAGAGGAAAACAATAGAATGGGAAAGACTACAGATTGCATCAAGAAAACTGAAGATACCAAGGAAGCATTTCATGTAAAAATGGGCATGATAAAGGAGAGTAACAGTAAGGACCTAACAGAATCAAGAAGAAATTAAGAAGGGGTGGCAAGAACACACAGAACAATACAAAAAAGCTCTCAATATCCTGGATAACCACGATGGTGTGGTCACTCACTAGAACTGGACATCCTGGAATGTAAGGTTAAGTGGGCTGTAGCAAGAGTTACTTGGAACAAAGTTAGTGGAGGTGATGGAATTCCAGCTGAGCTATTTCAAATCCTAGAAGATAATGCAGTTAAAGTGCTGCACTTAACAGGTCAGAAAACTTGGAAAAAAACAGAAAAAGATCTGTTTTTTATTCCAATCCCAAAGAAGAGCAATTCGAAAGAAGAATCTAACTATCATACAGTTGCACTCATTTCACATGCTAACAAGTTAATACTCAAAGTCCTTTAAGCTAGGCTTCAGTAGTACATGAACCAAGAACATCCAGATGTACAAGCTGGGTTTCAAAGAGGAGAGGAACCAGAGATCAAATTGCCAACATTCACTGCTGCTGCTGCTAAGTCGCTTCAGTCATGTCCGACTCTGTACAACCCCATAGACGGCAGCCCGCCAGGCTCCCCTGTCCCTGGGATTCTCCAGGCAAGAACACTGGAGTGGGCTGCCATTTCCTTCTCCAATGCATGAAAGTGAAAAGTGAAAGTGAAGTCGCTGAGCAAGGGAATTCCAGAAAAAAACAACCTATTTCTGTTTCATTGACTTCACAAAATCCTTTGACTGGATCACAACAAACTGTGGAAAACTCTTCAAGGGAAGGGAGTACCAGACCTGTCTCCTAAGAAACGTGTATGCTGGTCAAGAAGAAACAGAACCAGACATGGAGCAACAGACTGGTTCAAACTTGGCAAAGGAGTATATCAAGGCTATATATTGTCACCCTCTTGTTTAACTTATATGCAAAGTACATCATGCAAAATGCTGGGCTGGATGAATCACAAGCTGGAATCAAGATTGCTAGGAGAAAAATCAACAGCTTCAGATACATAGATGATACTACTTTAATGGCAGAAAGTGAAGAGGAACTAAAGAGTCTCTTGATGAAGGTGAAAAAGAGTGAAAAATGAAAAAGGTGGCTTGAATCTCAACATTCAAAAAACTAAGATCATGTCATCCAGTCCTATCACTTCATGGCAAATAGAAGGAGAAAAAGTAGAAGCAGTGACAGATTTTATTTTCTTGGGCTCCCAAATCCCTGCAGTTACTGCAGCCATGAAATTAAAAGATGCTTGCTCCTTGGAAGAAAAGCTATGACAAACCTAGGCAGCATATTAAAAAGCAGAGACATCACTTTGCCAACTAAGGTCCATATAGTCTAAGCTATAGTTTTTTTCAGTAGTCATGTACAAATATGAGAGTTGGATCATAAAGAAGCTTGAGCGCCAAAGAATTGATGCTTTCAAAATGTGGTGCTGGAGAAGACTCCTGAGTCCCTTGAACAGCAAGGAGATCAAATCAGTCAATCCTAAAGAAAATGAGTCCTGAGTATTTATTGTAAGGACTGATGCTGAAGCTGAAGCTCCAATACTTTGGCCACTTGATGGGAAGAGCCAACTCATTGGTAAAGAGCCTGATGATGGAATAGATTGAAAGCAAAGGGAAAAGGGGATGTCAGAGGATGAAATGGTTAGATAGCATCACTGATTCAATGGATATGAATTTGAGCAAACTCCAGGAGATAGTGAAGGACAGAGGAGCATGACATGCTGCAGCCCATGGGGTCACAAAGAGTTGGATACAACTTAGCAAGTGAAAAACAACCACAACATTATAATTATTTAACATTTTAAAAATGAGGAAACTGATTCTCAAAAACATTGATTTGGGGGCAAGTCACACAGCTAGTAGGTGGCAGAATTGGGGTTCAATTCCTGGTCTCTTTGACCTAATTGTCCAAACCTACTACAGAGCAGGAAAAAAAGAAAATAGTAATCACCTACAACACTTTCATTCTGATATAGATAAATATATAGCCAGACCCACATACAAATCTATAAATTCAGCTTCCCTGGTGGCTCACCTGGTAAAGTATCTGACTCCAATATGGGAGACCCAGATTCAATCCCTGGGTCAGGAAGATCCCCTGGAGAAGGACATGGCAATGCACTTCAGTATCCCTGCCTGAAAAATTTCACGGACAGAGGAGATGGGTGAGCTACCAGGGCAACTCTACTGGGTCGCAGAGTCGGACACGACTGAGTGACTAACACTTTCACTTTCACTTCGAAATGGTATTTATTATTCTTTTAACTTAAAAGTGATTTTTTGCCGGGAGCCGGCATATTGCATATTGAGTGAGGATCTGTAATAGCTCAACTGGAATTCTATCACTGCCGGGAGCCAGCGTGAGGAACTCCACCCATGACAAAAGTCATGAGGAAGGAGGCTCGGCATACGCAAAGGCGGGATCGAGCCTCAGGAGTCCCCCTGGAAATTCTCGAGCATCTACCCCCAAAACCAGAGTCTGCCTACTTTCTGCTTTGTGCTTTCACCTACACCTCTGACTTTTCGGGGGGCTGTCCCCCACTACCTCTCTCTGAAAAAAAGAGTTAGCTTACAGCTCCAGTTAATAATTCCTGGGTGTGACAGTGTTTAACCTACAAACTCCTTTGGAAATCCTCTAGCCTGCCTGAATAGGTTTTTCCAGCCACATGTGATTGTTCAGAGCCTCCCAACTGTGAGAGGCAGGAGATGTTCTAAACTGTCTAAACACAGATTCCTTTGAGTAGTTAAAAGATTGATTAGAAATTGTATTGGTGAAGGGTTTTTCAATTGTTGGGCCAATGTTTGCTGCTAAGTCTCCATACTCCTTACCTACTGTGTCCTTGGCAGTGTATTGATTGATATAATGGGTGTATAGAAATGTAAAATGCAGCTTTGTCCAATGTTTTTTTGGAGGCTGGTGCCTGACTTTGGAATAATCACCTTTAGAGAAAGATAAGTTTCTTAAAATGTTAACAGGCCTCCGGGCCAGAAGATGATGTAATTCACCTGAACTTTTGCATATGATAAGTTTGAAAGCCTGGCTTCGATTAGGACCAGGAACTGCAGTCCTTGCATGACTCCACCCCTTTCCGCATTATCCTCTATGCACAACTTAAGGTATAAAAACTACTTTGGAAAATAAAGTGCGGGCCTTGTTCACTGAAACTTGGTCTCCCCATGTCGCTCTCTCTTTCAAATTCTGGCTGAGTCTCCATCTGGAGCGCAGAACCCACCATGCTTGCTAATTATGCCTGGGCTTCTAAGATCCGACCGGGGAGGCCTCAGTGTCTCCTCTCCTTCGGGAGAACGGAAGGACGCCTGCGGCCTACGTAAGTGGTGCAAACTTCTTGTCTTGAAGTTTTATTGGTCTCCTGCGTAAACCAAGCTACTCAGCCTCTTTTCTCCACTGAATTTTCCTACTGAGCTATCCTCATTCTATTACTCTTTATATCTTTGATGAATAAATAATTAAATAGGTCGCCGACGCCGTCCCCGCTTCGAATACCCTGGATCAGCCAGGGCTGGACCCCGGCAATTTTTCTCATTGTTCTCCCTATTCCCATTTAGAACTATTTAATGGGAAGTGTTGTTTAGAAAAACTTTATCAAATCAAGACATTCCAATTCTTTGTTGAAAATCCTGTACTTTTGGAAACTTAAGTATCTGTGGGAGAAGATAAAATTGCTGATTTTTTTCTTTCTCATCAGATCAGATCAGTTGCTCAGTCGTGTCCCACTCTTTGCCACCCCATGAATTGCAGCACGCCAGGCCTCCCTGTCCATCACCAACTCCCGGAGTTCACTCATACTCACGTCCATCGAGTCAGTGATGCCATCCAGCCATCTCATCCTCTGTCGTCCCCTTCTCCTCCTGCCCCCAATCCCTCCCAGCATCAGAGTCTTTTCCAATGAGTCAACTCTTCGCATGAGGTGGCCAAAGTACTGGAGTTTCAGCTTTAGCATCATTCCTTCCAAAGAAATCCCAGGGCTGATCTCCTTCAGAATGGACTGGTTGGATCTCCTTGCAGTTCAAGAGACTCTCAAGAGTCTTTTCCAACACCACAGTTCAAAAGCATCAATTCTTCAGCACTCAGCCTTCTTCAAAGTCCAACTCTCACATCCATACATGACCACAGGAAAAACCATAGCCTTGACTAGACAGACCTTTGTTGGCAAAGTGATGTCTCTGCTTTTGAATATGCTATCTAGGTTGGTCATAACTTTCCTTCCAAGGAGTAGGCGTCTTTTAATTTCATGGCTGCAGTCACCATCTGCAGTGATTTTGGAGCCCAAAAAATAAAGTCTGACACTGTTTCCACTGTTTCCCCATCTATTTCCCATGAAGTGATGGGACCGGATGCCATGATCTTCATTTTCTGAATGTTGAGCTTTAAGCCAACTTTTTCACTCTCCACTTTCACTTTCATCAAGAACCTTTTTAGTTCCTCTTCACTTTCTGCCATAAGGGTGGTGTCATCTGCATATCTGAGGTTATTGATATTTCTCCGGGCAATCTTGATTCCAGCTTGTGTTTCTTCCAGTCCAGCTTTTCTCATGATATACTCTGCATATAAGTTAAATAAACAGGGCGACAATATACAGCCTTGACGAACTCCTTTTCCTATTTGGAACCAGTCTGTTGTTCCATGTCCAGTTCTAACTGTTGCTTCCTGACCTGCATACAAATTTCTCAAGAGGCAGATCAGGTGGTCTGGTATTCCCATCTCTTTCAGAATTTTCCACAGTTTATTGGGATCCACACAGTCAAAGGCTTTGGCATAGTCAATAAAGCAGAAACAGATGTTTTTCTGGAACTCTCTTGCTTTTTCCATGATCCAGAGGATGTTGGCAATTTGATCTCTGGTTCCTCTGCTTTTTCTAAAACCAGCTTGAACATCAAGAAGTTCACGGTTCACATATTGCTGAAGCCTGGCTTGGAGAATTTTGAGCATTACTTTACTAGCGTGTGAGATGAGTGCAATTGTGCGGTAGTTTGAGCATTCTTTGGCATTGCCTTTCTTTGGGATTGGAATGAAAACTGACCTTTTCCAGTCCTGTGACCACTGCTGAGTTTTCCAAATTTGCTGGCATATTGAGTGCAGCACTTTCACAGCATCATCTTTCAGGATTTGGAATAGCTCAACTGGAATTCCATCACATCCACTAGCTTTGTTCATAGTGATGCTTTCTAAGGCCCACTTGACTTCACATTCCAGGATGTCTGGCTCTAGGTCAGTGATCACACCATCGTGATTATCTGGGTCATGAAGATCTTTTTTGTACAGTTCTTCTGTGTATTCTTGCCATCTCTTATTAATATCTTCTGCTTCTGTTAGGTCCATACCATTTCTGTCCTTTATCGAGCCCATCTTTGCATGAAATGTTCCTTTGGTATCTCTGATTTTCTTGAAGAGATCCCTAGTCTTTCTCATTCTGTTGTTTTCCTCTATTTCTTTGCATTGATTGCTGAAAAAGGCTTTCTTATCTCTTCTTGCTTTTCTTTGGAACTCTGCATTCAGATGTTTATATCTTTCCTTTTCTCCTTTGCTTTTCGCTTCTCTTCTTTTCACAGCTATTTGTAAGGCCTCCCCAGACAGCCATTTTGCTTTTTTGCATTTCTTTTCCATGGGGATGGTCTTGATCCCTGTCTCCTGTGCAATGTCACGAACCTCATTCCATAGTTCATCAGGCACTCTATCTATCAGATCTAGGCCCTTAAATCTATTTCTCACTTCCACTGTATAATCATAAGGGATTTGATTTAGGTCATACCTGAATGGTCTAGTGGTTTTCCCTACTTTCTTCAATTTAAGTCTGAATTTGGCAATAAGGAGTTGATGATCTGAGCCACAGTCAGCTCCTGGTCTTGTTTTTGCTGACTGTATAGAGCTTCTCCATCTTTGGCTGCAAAGAATATAATCCATCTGATTTTGGTGTTGACCATCTGGTGATGTCCATGTATAGAGTCTTCTCTTGTGTTGTTGGAAGAGGGTGTTTGTTATGACCAGTGCATCTTCTTGGCAAAACTCTATTAGTCTTTGCCCTGCTTCATTCCGTATTCCAAGGCCAAATTTGCCTGTTATTCCAGGTGTTTCATGACTTCCTACTTTTGCATTCCAGTCCCCTATAATGAAAAGGACATCTTTTGGGGGTGTTAGTTCTAAAAGGTCTTGTAGGTCTTCATAGAACCGTTCAACTGCAGCTTCTTCAGCGTTACTGGTTGGGGCATAGACTTGGATTACTGTGATATTGAATGGTTTGCCTTGGAAACGAACAGAGATCATTCTGTCGTTTTTGAGATTGCATCCAAGTACTGCATTTCGGACTCTTTTGTTGACCGTGATGGCCACTCCATTTCTTCTGAGGGATTCCTGCCCACAGAAGTAGATATAATGGTCATCTGAGTTAAATTCACCCATTCCAGTCCATTTCAGTTCACTGATTCCTAGAATGTCCATATTCACTCTTGCCATCTCTTGTTTGACCACTTCCAATTTGCCTTGATTCATGGACCTGACATTCCAGGTTCCTATGCAATATTGCTCTTTACAGCATTGGACCTTGCTTCTATCACCAGTCACATCCACAGCTGGGTATTCTTTTTGCTTTGGCTCCATCCCTTCATTCTTTCTGGAGTTATTTCTCCACTGATCTCTAGTAGCATATTGGGCACCTACTGACCTGGGGAGTTTCTCTTTCAGGATCCTATCATTTTGCCTTTTCATACCCCACGCCCAACATAAGAGAAACCCAAGTAAGATGGTAGGTGTTGCAAGAGGGCATCAGAGGGCAAACACACTGAAACCATACTCACAGAAAACTAGTCAATCTAATCACACTAGGACCACAGCCTTGTCTAACTCAATGAAACTAAGCCATGCCCGTGGGGCAACCCAAGACGGGCGGGTCATGGTGGAGAGATCTGACAGAATGTGGTCCACTGGAGAAGGGAATGGCAAACCACTTCAGTATTCTTGCCTTCTTTCTCATAGATGCATTTAACCTGTGTTTAGATTTGTGTCAAAACATAGGCTGGTTTCTTGTTTGACCCATTTTATGGATCTGTGTCTATTAATGATGTTCTTACCAGTTTGATTAAAGATTAGTAATAGTGTCTATAGAAATAGTATGCAACAATGAATCATCAGATTTTATTTAGCATGTTCTTTCTCTCCTGGATTTTGGCGACATTAGCTCCTGAATTTATACCCTCCACAAACCCTGGAAAGAACGTTGGGTTTTTACCATACATTAAATATTGCTTCTTAGATATTCAGCAGAATAAACAATTTGGGTGCCACAAGATTGAACTCCTTGTGCTTAAAACATTTGATAATTTCTCAAGCCCAGCTCCTACCACACATTGTTTAAACTTGAACTGTTCAGGTTTAGTGTGATGGTAAAAATGGTGAATTGATTCTTGGTCATGGTCCACATAAGTCCAGTTAAAGCTAATTGGAACTCTTGCCAGAATCACTTAGGATCAATGAGATGCTAAAATTCAGAGAAAGGCCATGAGGAGTTTGAAAGTACTTATGTGTTTTGAAGAAAGAACACTTTGTGCTTTCAATACAGGTTTCAGTGGCATAGCACTGATGCCTGTGAAATTACTTTATGAGAGAACACCCTTTCCAACCACTTACTCTTAATAAAGGTATGTAGATTTATTTTGTCTTAACATTTGAGTTTTCTGCTTAAAGAAACACCCCAAAATTTATAACAAGCAAAAATCAAGAAAACTGGAAGGGGACGCATTACTGTATCAAACATGGTTTTCTTCAATTACATAAGATTTTTTCTTTACTAGTAAAGTTTTCTCTATCATATCCAATAAAATGAAGCATTTCTGATGCAAACACTAATTTAAAAAATGAGTACAACTCTATTTTTCTGGCGTGAAAATATTAGCATATATATATATACACACACACACACACATTTAGCATGTTCTGCCTCTTTCTATATATAGGACTTCCCTGATGGCTCAGATGGTAAAGAATCTTCCCACAAGATTTGATCCCTGGGTTGGGAAGATCCCCTGGAGAAGGAAATGGCAACCCACTCCAGTATTCTTGCCTGGAGAATTCCATGGACAGTGGAGCCTGGTGGGCTACAGTCCATGGGGATGCAAAGAGTTGGACACAACTGAGCGACTAACATATAGCAGATATAACTTTCCTGTTGTAGTCACTGTTGTATTCCCAGAACTTGGACCAGAGCCTAGAGTGTAATAGGTGAGGTTTCTTGATGTGTGCTTAGTCAAGTCAGACTCTTTGCAACCCCATGGACTGTAGCCCACCAGGCTCTTCGGTCCATGGACTGCTCCAGACAAGAATACTAAAGTGGATTCCCATTTCCTTCTCCAGGGAATCTTCCCAACCCAGGGATCAAACCCAAGTCTCTTTTGTCCCCTGCATTGGCAGGCTGGTTCTTTAATACTAGTATCACCTGGAAAGTGAAATAAGTGCTCTGTAAAACAAAAAAGCTATATTTTTCTGGAGTGAAAATATTAGCAAATAGGGGTAGGACAAGTCAGAGGCCTCAGCCTAAATTCTACTTCCTCCACTGAATCTTGAGGACCAGCAAAACAGTAGTCTACTTTGTTTTCCCAAATGGTAAAGTAGGTACAATCTGCTAAATTTTACCAATGTTATAAGGGATATGAGAAACAAACCTGTCAATTTTGTGATCAAGGAGAAAGATGGTTAGCACTCTTCTTATTGGGCTCAAATTTTTAAGAGAATAAAATGAGCAAAAAATAATGATAATAATTATCTCCATCGATTTTACCATAAAATCACCATACCTTGCAATGTGCATGCATGCCAGTCATGACCGACTCTGTGACCCTAGGGACTGCAGCCCGCCAGGCTCCTACCTCCATGGGATTTTCCAGGCAAGAATACTGGAGTGGGTTGCTATTTCCTCCTCCAGGGGACCTTCCCAACCTTGGAATCAAACCCATATCTCCTGTGTCTCCTGCATCGCAGTCAGATTATTTACCACTGAGCCATCTGGGAAGTCCAACTATATCATGGATAACTCCCAAACCATGGCAAGTGAATACATGAAAGAGCTGATCTCTTCTTTCTTTCATTTAGCCTAAACACCAGTCTAATACTTGTGCTGTTTTGAAATGAGAAACTGAAACATCAGCCAGTGGTTGATGGACTATGGTTATAAATGTATTGAATATTTAGGTAAATGAACATTTGATTCTCTTTCTTAGTTTTTCAGGGTTTTTTGGAATATTCTATTTCACATTAGCTAGCCATCACTTCAGAGCAGAAATAAATACAACAAGACAGGGAAATGGAAGCATCTACTTTGGAAAACTAATAATGTCACTAATTGATGCTGTAAGTCCCCCTTCATTCACTCTCCCAGACAAGACTTCAATGTGAATAGAACATGCATATTCAACACCACTTGTTCTGATAGAAATAGCCTCTAGCTGAAGAATAGGGGCAGAAAAAGAGCAGAACCCACTTTCTATGCGTTTATATAATTGTGATTTCTGACCAACACAAAATTAGTGAATGATTTCTTCTTCCACTCCAAAATTCACCCCACATTTTCTCTTTAAAATCCCTGACATCAGGATTTTACTTTTTTACATACTTTAGAAAAGTTATCACTTTCATTTTTATAAGAAATCAAGTAAACATCATACATTTCATATCAGGTATCTACTCTTCTGTCTTAGAACATGTCCAGCCAAAATATCTGTATGAGATGTTTTCCTACATGAGAGACTTAGATACATGAATTCCACTGATGACAAATGTTCTAATTCTAATAACATCTTTCATAAAAAAGTAAATATGTACTAATATGCACATCAAAACAAATATCCAGATAAACACATTTGTCTTTGTCTGAATTATTGCCTTTATTACTGCCATTATATCTATTGTTCTTCTGCACTATCATCAATTCTTTTGTATTGAGAGATATTTTATAATTTAACCTGCCGTTCACACTAAAAACAGAAAAAATACTCCAAACTAGAAGAAAGAAGAATGTCAGTTTGATCACCAAGTCTTATGATGTATGCCACTAGAAATTCTCATTGATTAATTTTTGTAATTAAAAGTTATCGTGATGACTGTGACGTATGTAAACAGTATGTAGTTTACTGAATGCATTAACAACAAACTGGACTTAGCCTTATATTATTTCTATTTTTTTCTGATCTTACTGACTTTTATGAAGGGAAAGAATATGAGAAATAAATGTAGTAAAGATGTTTTTGCTCACCGTATAATTTTTAAAAATTAACCTTTTAATAGAAAATACCACATCATTTAGGGATAGTCCCCATATGTCACTCTGTTAACAATTTCATCAGGTATCAGAGTCCGACTACAAATTCAAGGCATCCTATTTGTGACAGATGAGCTTCTCCTCTTTTCAATGTGGATTCAATCCTCCTTCTCCTACAGGTGGTAAAATTTACAGTGAGCAATTGCTGCCTTAAGCCAGGATGTGCATAAGCCAAGTGCAGAGTCAAAAATAGGACACAAATCTCCTGACCCCTAACCTCTTCCTCCATCCCCAGCACTGATTTTTCTCCCTGCTCCATGGTGGCAATAGTGGGCATAGCCGGATGCCAAGGTTTTGTTCCTTCTGTCATCAAGAAATAAATTTCACGGTTAAGGGAGCTCAGCCAGTCCCTGATTGCAAAGCACTTTGAAAATGAAAAACCAAATACAGTGTAAGTGCTAGGTGCTGCTATTATTCAGAAGGTAAGAGACTGAGTGCAGAGCTATCATTATGATTATTTGGATCTGGGATATAGAAGAATTTGGGAAGGGAGGCAGAAGGGGCCATAGGTAGTATAGCTGAACAACATGAAGAAGTTTCACTAAGAAAATATAACATTTTGTGAGGCATGAAACCCTGAACTAACAACCAGGAGCTTTGATTATATTAGCAGATTAGTAGCATTCTGATTCCTAAACATTTACAGGGAATAGCAGAGCAATAAGGAACATATAGAAAGTTTACTTTTCCCATGTCACATTACAAACAAACACACTTATGAGGGAGGAAATGCGGTGATGCTTAAGATAGACACTCTGGTGAAGGAACTGGCAAATGGTGTAATGAATGACTCATAGTCCTTAGAATAAGACATTTAGACAAATTCCTCCAAAATTCTCCCAGTGAACACGGAACCTCTTATTTAGGGAAAATTGATACTACTATAACATAGTCATAAATACATTTTCAGACAGCTAGCTTTAACACCCTTAGCAAAGGGAATAAGACAAGTCAAAATGACAAGTCACTTTCATCTTAATCTCTCAAGTTTTGTTTATATTACTCCCTTTCAAGCATGACCTCACTCTTTAATTCCATCTACCTAACTTTGCTGCAGTGTTGAAAGCCCAACCAAAACCTCCAACTCCTCAAACAAGTCTTCACTCATCACTTTACTATAGCAATGGCACACTTTGATTTGCTGGTGGTGGGCAGTGCCCAATATTAAAATAGTTTTCAACTTTTTAAAATAAATTTTAAACATATAAAAAAGAAATTAATAGTTCAGTAACTCAGATCAGATCAGATCAGTCACTCAGTCGTGTCCGACTCTTTGTGACCCCATGAATTGCAGCACGCCAGGCCTCCCTGTCCATCACCAACTCCCGGAGTTCATCCAGACTCACGTCCATCGAGTCAGTGATGCCATCCAGCCATCTCATCCTCTGTCGTCCCCGTCTCCTCCTGCCCCCAGTCCCTCCCAGCATCAGAGTCTTTTCCAATGAGTCAACTCTTCACATGAGGTGGCCAAAGTACTGGAGTTTCAGCTTTAGCATCATTCCTTCCAAAGAAATCCCAGGGCTGATCTCCTTCAGAATGGACTGGCTGGATCTCCTTGCAGTCCAAGGGACTCTCAAGAGTCTTCTCCAACATCACAGTTCAAAAGCATCAATTCTTCGGCGCTCAGCCTTCTTCACCGTCCAACTCTCACATCCATACAAAGTTCAGTAACTACCCATATATATTTACCACCCAAATTCAACAACTTATGTACTTTCTGTATCATTTAATTTTTGCTAAAATTTTTCAAAATAATTTGCAGGTATAATAATACTTTAAGTAGACAAGTATACATCTTCTAAAAATAAACATATTCTGCATAGTTGCAGCACCATTTTCATACTTAGGAAAATTAAAAATGATTCTATAATCTAAAATCAAGTCTAAATTGAAATTAGTCCCATTTTCACAAATAATATACTGGGTTTTGTTAAACTAGAGGATCTAATCAACGTTCATGCTTTATATTAGGTATTTTGTTGTTATATGTTTTTTGGGGGGGGGCGGTTGGTCAAAAACTGTTTACTCACTTTTAAAAATCTTTTTGAAGGTATTCAAACAAGGATGTTTAAAAATAAAAATAATTTTTAAAATTGGCAAACCTCTAGCAAAAATGTCTAAAATATAGAAATATTTACTAATATCAGCAATGAAAGAGAAAGCATCTTTAAAGACCCTTCAGATACTACAGGTTAGTAGAATATTATTTTAAAAAATGTATGCCTATAAATTCAATGGTGTAGTTGAAATGAATCAGTGTCTCAAAAGGTACAAACTACCAAAAGAAAGAAAGAAAGTGAAGTCACTCAGTCGTGTGTGACTCTTTGCAACCCCATGGACTGTAGCCTGCCAGCCTCCTTCATCCATGGGATTTTCCAGGCAAGAATACTGGAATGGGTTGCCATTTCCTTCTCCAGGGGATCTTCCTGACCCAGGGATCGAACCCAGTCTCCCACACTGCAGGCAGACTCTTTACTATCTGAGCCACCAGGAAAGCAGTTCATACAAAAAGAAATATATATGAAAATATATATGGATTAATGAAACTTATGATAGTTAAAAACATTTCAAGAAAGTAAATTCTGAGCCTCAATAATAATACAGAAAATTCAACCAAACATTTTAGAAAGAAATAATAATTCCATACAGACTCTTTTAGTACATAGAAGAGAAAGAAATATTTCCAATGCACTCTATGAGGACAGCATAATCCCAAGAAAGGCATTACAATAAGAGAAAATTGTAAACTAAAATCATTCATGAACATAGACACATACATACTAGAAAAATTAGCAAATCAAATCCAGCATTATATCAAAAATATATTAGCACTTATGTTAGGGGATATTAGCACTTCTGTTAGGGGAAGCACACTGACTGAAACCGCCCACCCTAGCCAGGCACCATAGTAACCATTTGCATACGGTGTTTTACGGACAGGAGGTCCTGGTAAGGAACAGGGAACCAATAAGCTACCACCATCCGGAAGAGTTCAGGAAAGGTCAAAAGAAGACACCACATGTCTGACCACCTCCCAGAATCCTTCTCACTGGCATCCATCTTGGCTGAACAAGGCGTGCACCACCAGGAAGGACTCTGAGTCAGAATGATTGGCTAAAGACAACCCGGAAACTAACCCCATCACCATAAAACCTGAGACTGCGAGCCACATGGCAGAGCCGTTCTCCTGGGTTCCCTTACCCTACTGCTCTCCACCCGGGTGCCCTTTCCCAATAAAGTCTCTTGCTTTGTCAGCACATGTGTCTCCCCGGACAAGTCATTTCTGAGTGTTAGATAAGAGCCCAGTTTTGGGCCCTGGAAGGGGCCCCCCTTCCTGTAACACTTACATTAAATGTAAAATATTGCAATACCTCAGTTAAATGACTAAGATTGTCAGACTTGCTTTAAAAAATAAAAAGTTTATATACCTCTTATACAAAAGGCATCAATAATACATGACACAGAAATTTTGAAAGAGACCTCTCTTTCAAAGAGTAAATAAGAACTTGGAAATAAGAACTTCATGCAAGTACTCTCCAAAATAAAGCTGGTGCTGTAATATTAGTGGCAACAAAGTAAGCAAGATGCATGACTATAAAAACAAGAGCAAAAATCACATAATAAAAGGGTCAGTCCACCAGAAGGTATAAAAATTCTGTATTTTACTGCACCAGTGTTATGGGTTCAAAATACGTAAATAAAAAGAAAAGGAGACAAATTCATAATTACACTGGGGACTTGAACTCTTTATTTTTAATACCTAGATAAAGTAGAAAAAAATCAGAAAAGATATAAATGATCTAAACAAAACAATACAAAAAGTTGCCCTCATTTTCATATATAAAACACTGAAGACAATAATAAAGAACACACATTCTTAGCAAATGGCCCTATTTGCTTAGATATTAGTTCATAAAGCAAGTCTCAGATGTTTTTTTTTAAAAAATAAATGCATTCATAAGATGTTTTTGACAACAGTGAAATTAAGTCAGGTATCAAAACAAAGAAGAACTACAACAAGAAACACACATGCCCATCATTTGGAAATAAACCAGACAGCAAACAATTTTTTAAAAACAAGAAAGAACTGGAAAATATTTGGAACTGAATGATAATTATGGTAGTATCTATATAAATTTTTGGAATGTAATGAAAACAGTGCTTGGAGAAAAATATACAGTCTTAAACGCATATAAAACAAAAGCTTGACATTCTACAATCAAAATATCCATCTTTGAAAGTTTAGAATTTTTTTAAAAACAGAAAATTAAACACAAAACAAGTTAAAAGAAGGAAATAATTAAGATGAGGGCACAGACTAATGAAATAAAAAAATAAGCATTCAAAATACAAAAATGACAAAAGTGTGTTCTCTACTTTTTTAAAAAACTAATAAAAATTAGGCAGTCTTTCACAGGATTATTCAACAATTTTGTTAATAGTAGGAACTAAAGCATATCATTATAAATCCTCCAAGTACTAAAAAGATAGAAACTAGGCTTTATCAACAAGTTTATACCACTAACAAAAAAGATTAACTCCTAGGAAAAAAACATTCTAATATAACCAACACAGTAAGAAAGAGCATCTATAATTTAAAATCTTCCTAAAAAAGAAATCTGGCTCTAGGAACAAAATTTTAAAACATCAGTCTCACACAAACTCTTCCAGAATAAACTTCCCAAATTTTTATAAGTTGAATAAAATCTTTATAAAATAGTTGACAAAGACATTCAAGGAACAAAAACTCGAGAAAAATGTCTCTAGTAAACATAGATGAAAACTCTTAAAATAGCAGCAACTGAATGTGGCAGTTTATTGAATGGATAAAACAACACAATGAAGTGTGACAGCTCTTGGAGTGTACGGATGGTCTAATATTTAAATTCAATCTGTAATTCACTACAGTAGCAGAGTAAAGATGAAAAATCATATAGTCTTCTCAAGAGATGTAGAATACATCTTTCATAAAAGTCAATACCATTTTAACACATAGCAAACTTATCAAAAAAGGGAACCTTTTCATTCTGATAAAGTACCTTTCAACAAACTTATATTCAGTGATGAAATATAAAAAATTCTCATTCTAAGATTCAAATTAAAAGAATACTATCATCATCCCTTTTATACAACATTCTACTGGTGGTACTAACCATCGAATGAAGAATTGAAAGTAAATAAAACATATTAACTTTGGGAAAGCAAAGACAAATTTTCCATTATTCTTAGATAACATGATTTTATATCCTAGAAAATCCAAATAAACCCAGGGAAAAAATCATTAAAATTAATAAGAAATTTAACAAAGTCTCTGTATACAAGGTAAATATTAAAAAAAAAATTATGTTTCTATATACCACAAAAAATAATTAGAGCATGATAGCTTTTAAAAGATAAAATGTAAAAATACTTAAAATATTAAATTTAAAAAATCTCTCAAAAATGTTTAGTATCACTATACAATAATCTACAATACCTTGGTGAAATAATAAATAGTGGAAATATATGCTATAATCATGGATTAGAAAGCTCCATACTATAAATATATTTACTCTCCTTAGATTGATTCATATATTTAACAAAAGTCCAATAAAAATGCTACTGATGTTTTTCTTGGGATGGCATTTGATAAGCTGTTTCCAACTATATACAGAAATGCAAAGGGCCAAGAAAAGACAAGATAATTTTGAAGAAAAGCAAAGCAGGAGGACTTTCAAAACTTATTAAAGTTAAAATAATCACAGTGATGTTCAGCTAGGTAATATACCAGAGAAACATAGTATAGAATTAGAAACAGACCCACGCTTACATAGTCACTTCAGTCATAATAAACATTATATTGCAGTACAATAGAAAAGATTAGTCTTTCAACAAGTGATGCTGGGTCAAAGGAAAAATACATAATATGTATGTTAATTCCCAACTCACACTATAATTCAAAACTGATTCAAGATAAACTATGAACCTAAATATGGAAGATAAAACAATGAAACTTCTAGGACAAGCAGACAAAAATATCTTCATAGCCTTGGAATAAGCAAGAATTTCTTAACAAGACCCAAAAGCCCTAAAAATAAAGAAAAGTGTTATAAATTTGGCCACACTAAGAATTTCTGTTCATTAAAAGACTGTTAAGAGGATGGAAAAAATAAGCCACAACTGAGAAAAGATATCAGCAGAAAAACATTCCTTAGAAAAGACACATGTCCAAAATATACAAAATACATCTGAAAATCAGTATAAAGATGAAAAAAGCCATGGGAAAAATTGTTGAACAGGTACAACAAAATAGAACAATATGGCCAGTATGAGAAATGCAATCACAATAAAATATCACTATATACATACCAGAAGTATCCAAAATTCTTGTTGTTGAGGATGTAAAGCAATAGGAACTTTCATATACTGCTACTCTCATAGCCTTTGAAAAAGTGACAAAATCCATTCACACTGACATTAAATTTTAAAAGTGACAAAATTCATTACGTATTTTGTATGACTCAATTCCAGTCATATATATATATATATATGTATATATATATATATATGACTGGAATATATATATGTATATATATATATATACACCATCACAAATGTATGCATATGCAACCTAATGATGTTCATAGGGGTACTATTTGTAAATTCAAAAAAATGTAGGCTAGGCATTGGGTATATTAATACAATATATAGCAATAAACAAGCATGGACTATTGCTAGATACAACAACAAAACAGAATTCTACAACCTAATATAAAATATAATATAAAATATAAAAATAATGTCAGGCCTACACAAATCTTTTAGGTGATAGATATCAGAACAGTGACTGAATTTGGAGAGGATGGTACTCTGGGAGCATGTGAGGGAGGGTGCTTCTGTTCTGCAGGTGATTTTCTATTTCATGATCTGGATGATGCATACATAGTTCACCTTGTGAGAATTCATTAATCCATACCTCTAGTATCTGTGTCCATTGCTGTAGGTCTATTCCTGGAACTAAAGAGCCTCTTGATGAACGTGAAAGAGGAGAGTGAAAAAGTTGGCTTAAAACTCAACCTTCAAAAAATGAAGATCATGGCATTTGGTCCCATCACTTTATGGCAAAGAGATGGGGAAGCAATGGAAACAGTGACAGACTTTATTTTGGGGGGCTCCAAAATCACTGCAGATGGTGACTGCAGCCATGAAATTAAAAGATGCTTACTCCTTGGAAGAAGTTATGACCAACCTAGACAGCAAATTAAAAAGCAGAGACATTACTTTGCCAACAAAGATCAGCCTAGTCAGAGCTATGGTTTTTCCAGTAGTCATGTATGGATGTGAGAGCTGGACCATAAAGAAAGCTGAGCACCTAAGAATTGATGTTTTGAACCGTGGTGTTGGAGAAGACTCTTGAGAATCCCTTGGACTGCAAGAAGATCCAACCAGTCCATCCTATAAAGGATATCAGTCCTGAATATTCATTGGAAAGACTGATGCTGAAGCTGAAACTGAAGCTCCAATACTTTGGCCAATTGATGTGAAGAACCAGCTCATTGGAAAAAACCCTGATGCTGGGCTTGAAGGAAGGAGGAGAAGGGGACGGATGACAGAGGATGAGATGGTTGGATGGCATCACTGATTCAATGGACATGAGTTGAAGCAAGCTCTGGGAGTTGGTGATGGACAGGGAAGCCTGGTGTGCTGCGATTCATGGGGTCGCAAAGAGTTGGACACGACCGAGCAACTGAACTGATCTGAATTCCTTTACAAAGTTGATCCATAAAGTACATAACTCAAAGACCCTTAAGTCCCTGGCCCTCTGCCATTTGATCTACTGCCATGCCTTCTGTGCAGATGGCCATCAACAAAGTAAGTCACTAGTCCAAAGTACGTGTTTGTTCCCAGGTCTCTGAGTATTTCTGGAGCTAATATTACAATCCATGCTCTCCAAGTCATCTTGGCCTCAGCTGGACTTAACAATTCCCACAAAATCCTGTCCTCTCTCCAAACTGGCTCTCTTTCTCTCTCTCTTTTTTTAATTTCAAATTATCACTACCTTAACAAATTCACTACTCTATCTCTTCTTTTCTCATCAGTTCATATTGCTTCCTCTGCTTTTATAAAACAGAAGCACCATGGGGACCTCCCCACATCACACTCAAAACTAGGAAATTAAGCACAGAAATCCCACCTCTGTTAACAGGAGATACCAGGCTGAGGAGACCAAACTACCAGTGCATATCTCAAATTCCTCACTTATCAGGTAGTGTATGAGTCTTTCTTTGACTGTATGTGAGCAGTAAGATTCAACAGGGATTCCACCATAATTTAAAGGCCTTGGACAAATAGAAATAAACAACCTTGCCCTTTCATCTTCTGGTTTCATAGTCAAAAAACGTATTTACTTTCCTGCTAATCTTCTTTTCCCTGCTAAAATCTTTTCTCCTTTGTAAGACAAATGCTTTACCTCTGCTTTAGATTCACTACCCCTCTCGTGATCCAGGATTATCCTTCACTAATGATTCCCTATTTGCCTTTTATCTTCAATCTATCTCTTGTACAACTCAAAAGGCAAGTATGCTTATTCCACTCTCAATTAAAAGGAAAAACTCTGCCTTTCTGTCAATAAAAGCCTAGCTTTTATCACATGCCTGAGCTCCAAATCTTTTCATCCAGTACCTACTAGATATGCTCAACTTGTAAGTTATAAACGCAACTCAAACAGATCCATTAGAAATCCCTACAACATCTTTGTTAACCCACTCCATATAATGATTCCCGTTGCTCTGATGGGAAGTCATCCTTGAATCTTCACCTGATGCAGTCAAAATACTCAAGTAAAGTCAATTCTATCTCCTACAATTTCTTTCAAATACATCTGATCAACTTCATCTGCTACTGCTTTAATCTGGGTCTTGTTACCTTTAAAAAATTCAACTGAGTGAAAACAAATCTAGATATACTGTTTTTAATATACAAAATGATTCACAAAGTTTGAAAGTTAAAACAAGGCAAATATATGACAGTCTATACTGTACTATATTCTTACCACACTATATACAATATACTACACATATTTAATTGACATCTGTCAAATGAAAAATAGTACCTTCTATCAAAGGCTCATAGAATAGTTACCAAAATGGATTAAATGTTAGAGCACAGGTTAAAAAATATTCTCTATCATTTTCAAAATATAAAATCACATATGTCCCTTTGTATGCATACAATAAAAAGCTGCAGAAACAAAATAAACTTTAAGTAAACCTTATCAAAAAATGTCTCATGTAAATAAATCCTCAGTAAGTGTCAAATAACTCTGTATTAGAGAATACTTAAAAATAATTAAAAGTAGATCACTATAAATCAAAACACAAGACAATGTAAAAGCAGACATAAGCAAATCGTAACAACTATTTTCAATGTTAAATGAAGAAAAAATAAAAATAGTGAACTGGGCATTCAACTAAATAATAAACACAACATAAATAAACCTGAAACAAAACTAAAGAAAGCAAGAATTAATACAAATAAAAGCATTTTAAAAAAAAAACAGGTAGGAAATCAGAACAATAGCAAAAAAGAAGAAGACTAACAAAAGTAGCGATGGCTTTCCCATTTGCCATAAATAACTATGTAAAACATAATGATAAAACATCTCATTAATAATAGCATCCATAGAATCTAAATTATTTGGATAAACTTTACACAAAATATAGGATGTTCATGTTAAAAACAAATACTTGGCTTGAGGGGCACGAAAGCAGATCTGAATCAAAGCTGTGGCATATTATGTTCTTGAAAGGCTAGTTTAGTATTATGATGATGTCAGTTCCCTCTTTATTACTTTTTTATTGTTGCTGTAATCGATTACCACAAATTTTGTGGGTCAAAGCAACATAAATGGATTCTCTCATAGTTTTGAAGGTCAGAAGTCCGAAGTGGGTTGAAATCAAGCTCTACCTCCCTTCTAGAGGCTCTAGAGGAGGATCCATTTCCTTGCTCTATGCATCTTCTAGTGGCCACCTGCTTGCCTTGACTTGTGTGGCTCCTTCTTCCATCTTCAAAACCAGCAGTAAGACATCATCAAATCTCTCTTCTCTCTGTCCTCTGCTTCCATTATCTCCTCCTTTGCCTGTAACTCTCTGCCACTTCCTCTTTCCCTTACAAGGACTTTGTTATTGCATTGGACTCCATTAGGACATATTTATTTAGATGTCTGATTCCAGTCAATACTGCCTTAATTCGACAGAATAATTCTAAAGTATAACTGCAAATTCAAACAGATAAAACTAACTTTGAAATTTTGTAAGAATAATAAGAGAGGACTTTCCTTCTCAGAGATGAAAACGTGGTGGTGGTGGTTTAGTCGCTAAGTCATACCCAACTCTGTCACAGCCACATAGCGGGTAGCTTGCCAGGCTCCTCTATCCATGGGATTTCCCAGGCAAGAATATTGGAAATGTTGCCATTTCCTTCTCCAGAGATCCTCCCAACCCAGGGATTGAACCCGCGTCTCCTGTATTGCAGGCAGTCTCCTGCATTGCAAGTGAATTCTTTACGATTGAGCCACCAGGGAAGCCCACGAAAACATATGGCACCATAATTATAAAGACAGTGTAGTAGTAGAATAAGAGTAAATATATCTTGGAAGATAATTTTTAATATATGCATATGTAATTAGTTTTATAATACACAGTAAGAGCTGACATTTAAGATCCAAAAGGAAAGAGTTGATTATTCAGTAACTTACACTTGGAGAGTAGGTTAATTATTTGGGGGGAAAAAAATTAGGATTAAAGTTAGATCTGTACTTCACACCATACATCAGAATAAATTCATGATGGATAATACCTTAACAAACAAACAAAAAATTAAACCATTAGATTGAAAGTAAAATATAAATGTTTATCTTTTTCTTTTATTTTTTCCCACCTAAAAAGGGATGAAATAAAAGGAAAATTGATAGCTTTGACCATATAAACCCATAGACACACTAACTTGCAAACAGCAGAAAAAAAAAAAATTGGCGTAAACCGAAGTAAAACAAAACACATTAAAATAATGGGAAAATATTTTCAATCATATGACAAATGCTTCTGACATATTAAAAAATCCCATTAGAAAAATGGGCAAAGAAATTTTTAATAATTTATTAAATTAACACTTGTTAAGTGGAGCACAGCATGCCAGATGGTGAGTCTCAATTGAACAAGAGACAAGGAGAGAAATTGAGTTACAAAACTCTATTACTCACAGTTCTTGGAGGAAACACCTTGAAGGGCCACACAGGGAAGTCAAGGTAGGATGCAGCAAGAGAGACATAGTTTGGGGCACATGCCTTTCTTAGGGTCTTTCCTGGTGGCTCAGACAGTAAAGAATCTGCCTGCAGTGCGGGACATCTGGGCTCAATCCCTGGGTTGGGAAGATCCCCTGAAGAGGGCACGGCAACCCACTCCAGTATTCTTGCCTGGAGAATCCCCGTGGATGGAGAAGCCTGGCAAGCTACAGTCCGTGGGGTTGCAAAGAGTCGGACACAACTGATTGACTAAGCATCACCTTTATTAGGGTCCATTGGGTAGGGTGCTTTATAGTTACTGGGCTAAGATTGGTCAATGCAAACAAAAAGAGTGATTTTTGATAAGGCACATCGTGGTCTTATCTAAAAGGCACACATGGGGAAAGCCCTAGGAAGCAGGGGAGAATGTTGATCACAAGGGCTGCTGGGAAAGTTGTATCAGGGACTGACATTTGCTTGTGACTCTGCAGGCAGCACTCTAGGGCCCCTGCTTGCATGAGGATTAGTGTCAGTTTCAGGTCCCTGCAGGCTGCTTGGCCAAACCAAATGGATGGCAAGACAGCAACACCAAGAGTAGCTTAGCTAAATTCTCAGCTGAAATATTAACTGGCAAAAGGAAGATGAAAATGATCAACAAATACATTTTGAAAATAAACTACTCTGCTAATTAAAGAAAAGCGTATTAAAAATACCTATACAGTTCCGTATTTTCCTACCAAATGAACAAAGCTTGTTTTCTTTTTTCTAATGATATTCTTTGTTGCTTTCAATGAGGAGGAAGAAATAAACACTCATATACCAATCTAGCACAGACCTAAACTGGTACAAAGTTTCTGGAAGGTATTTAAGTGCATTAAAAACTACATATATTTTAACTCTCTGACATGAACAGAAATACTTTTAAAGAAGAGTGTTATTTATAATTGCAAAAAAAAAGGAATGTAACAACCAAAACTTCCATCAATAATGGATGGGCTAAATAAATTATGTTACATTCATAGAAGTAAATATATATGGTAATTAAATATCACATTTACAGGTATATTTAAAGATATGGGAGAATATTCATTGAATATTAAGTGAAAAAATGTTATATAACTTTCTGAATAAGTTTTTAACATATATACATACATTATATTTATAATAAGGTTAAACAAGAAAATAACTTAGAGTGTCTTTCTCGATACTAACCTTTTAGATTTTAATTTTTTTAGTTTTTTTTCTTTGTGATTTACACTATTTTCACTGTAGGTTATACAATGAGTATTAATCGATTTTGTAATTTTATCAATACCCGTAGATTTTGTTTTCACAGCCATCTTAATAACAGAGCAAAAAGAACATAGAATATAAAACAAATAGATTATACCCAATCACGTGTTAAATTTTTAAAAGTAATTTTTCTGGCTTTTCCCCCTATCTGAAGTGATTCTGCTTTAATGTTTAAATTGTTCAAATGCCTCTGGACCCATGTTGTTGCTGTGTTCTGAAAGTACCTTAGCCGTGTCTGATACTTTGCAACCCCATGGACTGTAGGTCACCAGGCTCTGCTGTCCATGGACTTCTCCAGACAAGAATACTGGAGTGGGTTGCCATTCCTTTTCCAGGGGTCTGGACCTGTAATACCTTGCATTGATCAACCTGGTCTAACCAACACAGATGCAGTTACATGCTTCTTACTAAAGAAAAAAATTTTTTATACATCTTAGGTAGGATTTGAGGTAAACCTCCCCAGCAAGAATAATAACTTCAAGAATTCAAGACATTTTCCTATTTCATATCCTTTATATATTTTCACTGGACCCTGGAATAGTGCCATAACTCTGTTTGGTGTGGATGATAATATAGGCTCAGCTCAGTTCAGCCACAAGAAGAAATCCTTTAAAACAGACAATAAATGAGAAGGAAAAGTCAGAAAGAGGATAGGATCTCTGATGAGTTCAAGGTGTTTAAATGTGTACTTCAACTTTAGTCTGGCTTCTGAAATTATATCATACATAATTTCTCTGTTTGTCCTCCCGCCTTTAATCTTTCCCAGCATCAGGGTCTTTTCAAATGAGTCAGTTCTTCACATCAGGTGGCCAAAGTATTAGAGTTTCAGCTTCAGCATCAGCCCTTCCAATGAATATTCAGGACTGATTTCGTTTAGGATGGACTGGTTGGATTTCCTTGCAGTCCAAGGGACTCTCAAGAGTCTTCTACAACACCACAGTTCAAAAGCATCAATTCTTCGGCACTCAGATTTCTTTATAGTCCAACTCTCACATCCATACATGACCACTGGAAAAACCACAGTTTTGACTAGATGGACCTTTGTTGACAAAGTAATGTCTCTGCTTTTTAATAAGCTTTCTAGGTTGGTCATAGCTCTTCTTCCAAGGAGGACGCATCTTTAATTTCACATTGATTTACTTTTCAGCTATCTTCCCTTTTGAAATTCTTTCTATTTCCACTTACACGTAATTATCTAAACATGACTTGCATAGTATATTTAAGTTTTAAACTTAAAATTAAAAACCCACTTTGTTTGCTTTTTCTTTTCATTGCTCAGATTACTAACACCTAATATTGGAGATTTTAAGATGCTCTCCAGCTAGTGTATATTCCTCTGCATTAGCAAGGGATCAATAGCCACACTGTGGTTTCCATAAGAATGACATTCTCACAATTATAACAGGCAGTGCAGTCAGAAAGCACTGTAGTACACCCAACAGTAAATGCTGTAAACATGTGATATATAAGGACAAGAATAGGACATTAATATATAAACAAGACTCACTTTGGATTATGAAATGAGAGACTTCTAAGGAACAAACATGGCTATCCTAGGAAAATAAATATTCCATCATGTGGTGTTTGGCTTGAGGAGGCCATAATTATTAGTCTTAATATCAGTTCTCATATTTTGCTTTTATCATTTTGTGAAATATCACTAGAAAGAATTTTTATTTCATTGTCTTCTCAATTCCAGAGGTAAACTCTCAAATCTTTAGTAAAAGAGAACTTTGTTTTAAGAAACTTGACTTGGAGAACTGTCTCAAGCATTGGTAGAATTTACTGCCCCAAGAAAAAGCAATGCAAAAAAGCAAAATGGCTGTCTGTGGAGGCCCTACAAATAGTTGTGAAAAGACGAGAAGCCAAAAGGAAAGGTATACCCATTTGAATGCAGAGTTCAAAGAATAAGGAAAAGAGATAAGAAAGCCTTCCTCAGTGATCAGTGCAAAGAAGTAGAGGAAAACAATAGAATGAGAAAGACTAGAGATCTCTTCAAGAAAATTAGAGATATCAAGGGAACATTTCATGTAAAGATGGGCTCAATAAAGGACAGAAATGGTTTGGATCTAACAGCAGCAGAAGATATTAAAAAGAGGTGGCAAGAATACACAGAAGAACTGTACAAAAAAGTTCTTCACAACCTAGATAATCACAATGGTGTGATCACTCACACTCACCTAAAGCCAGACATCCTGGAATGTGAAGTCAAGTGGGCTTTAGGAAGCATCACTACAAACAAAGCTAATGGAGGTGATGGAATTCCAGTTGAGCTATTTCAAATCCTGAAAGATGATGCTGTGAAAGTGCTGCACTCAATATGCCAACAAATTTGGAAAACTCAGCAGTGGCCACAGGACTGGAAAAGGTCAGTTTTCATTCCAATTCCAAGAAAGGCAATGCCAAAAAACGTTCAAACTACTGCACAATTGCTCTAATCTCACATGCTACTAATGTAATGCTCAAAATTCTCCAAGCCAGGCTTCAGCAATATGTGAACTGTGAACTTCCAAATGTTCAAGCTGGCTTTAGAAAAGGCAGAGGAACCAGAGATCAAATTGCCAACATCCACTGGATCATCAAAAGAGCAAGAGAGTTCCAGAAAAACATCTATTTCTGCTTTAATGACTATACCAAAACCTTTGACTGTGGTGGATCACAATAAATTGTGGAAAATTCTGAAAGAGATGGGAATACCAGACCACCTGAACTGCCTCTTGAGAATCCTGTATGCAGGTCAGGAAGCAATGGTTAGAACTGAACATGGAACAACAGACTGGTTCCAAATAGGAAAAGGAGTATGTCAAGGTTGTATATTGTCACCCTGCTTGTTTAACTTGTATGCAGAGTACATCATGAGATATGCTGGACTGGAGGAAGCACAAGCTGGAATCAAGATTGCCGGGAGAAATCTCAATAACCTCAGATATGCAGATGACACCACCCTTATGGCAGAAAGTGAAGAGGAACTCAAAAGCCTCTTGATGAAAGTGAAAGTGGAGAGTGAAAAAGTTGGCTTAAAGCTCAACATTCAGAAAATGAAGGTCATGGCATCTGGTCCCATCACTTCATGGCAAATAGATGCGGAAACAGTGGAAACGGTGGCTGAGTTTATTTTTCTGGGCTCTAAAATCACTACAGATAATGATTGCAACCGTGAAAATTAAAAGAGGCTTCCTCTTTGGAAGGAAAATTATGACCAACTTAGCATATTCAAAAGCAGAGACATGACTTTACCAACAAAGGTCCATCTAGTCAAGGCTATGGTTTTTCCAGTAGTCATGTATGGATGTGAGAGTTGGACTGTAAAGAAAGCTGAGTGCTGAAGAATTGATGTTTTTGAACTGTGGTGTTGTAGAAGACTCTTGAGAGTCCCTTGGACTGCAAGGAGATCCATCCTAAAGGAGATCAGTCCTGGGTGTTCATGGGAAGGACTAATGTTGAAGATGAAACTCCAATTATTGGCCACCTGATGTGAAGAGCTGACTCACTTGAAAAGACCCTGATGCTGGGAAAGATTGAGGGCAGGAGGAGAAGGGGATGACACAGGATGAGATGGTTGGATGGCATCACCGACTCAATGGACATGAGTTTGGGTAAACTTCAGGAGTTGGTGATGGACAGGAAGGCCAGGCGTGCTGTGGTCCATGGGGTTGTAAAGACTTGGACAGGACTGAATGACTGAATTGAACTGAACTGCAATATGAAACATTAAGCTCTTAGGCTATTTTAATAGATTATAAATATTTTAAAGGTAAAAATGTTCTTTTCTATCCTTCCTTTATCAGTCCCTCATCTGATTCTGAATGAAAGTTTAGGCTGGATCTTGTAAACTTAGAGCCTTATACAAAAAGCTATAATTTATACCTATAACAAAGAACTTTGAGGTTATCAATAAATTGAAATATGATCTGGTTATTTAGAAAGTTTCCCTAATATGTCTGTTTACTTGTTTTCAAATTCTCCTAATCTATACCTCGATGATCTGGTCAGCTCAGTCAATTCTATTGACCAACATATTCATTGCCAGTCAATTTAATCTGAATAGTGGGTTTGTGTGAATAGATAGGACATAGTCAAATGCAAATTTGGATGTCCATCCAGCTAATCTGATCTGGAAACAGAGTAAACGATTACCATTATTGTGAAGTTTAGGGTCTACATAGCCAGACTTTTATATTGGTCAGGGTAAAATAATTGCCAAGTCCTAAACGTTTTTTGCTGTGTAGATCTGTTGTATAGCCACAAGCAATTTCAGTTGGCTTATTCATTCTTCCTTTCTTCACTTCTAGAACATTATGGTTTAAATTGCAACCAACCTTTTGCACATTTGTTCTGACTTCTTTACGTTGTAACTACAATATAGCACATTTGAGGTCAAATCTGTACATTCTAATTACACAGAACCAAAAGCAGACAGGCCCCTGTGCACTTGTGAATCAAATACAACCAAATGTTTCCATTTGTGAACCCAAGATTACTGGGGAATTTCAAATATTTCTGTATTTCTCAACAACAAAAGGGGCATGCTTTCAGCATTAAGGCAAAAAGTAGTCTTTTTTTTTTTAACAAGGATTGTAATAAATAAAAAATGTTTCTTTCCATGTGCTTGCCTAGGGTCCGGTTTTAAGAATTTCTTAGGTTTTCAGTAGAAATGTAGAAATGTAGCTCCCTGAAATCTAAGAGGTGAAACTGACCAGCAATAAAAAGGAAATTAACTAGTCCAATTCCATTGCCTAAAGGAAAATAAATTTGAGGATGTGGAGAAAAGCAGAAAAGTGTTTAAAAAAATACATTTGTATTTTAAAAGTCCATTTTCATCTTCTAAATCCTTATTGAAAACAAGGCAATAAAATTTACATGATATAAATATATATGTGGTCAGGTATTTAGGAATAAAAACAAGTCTGGCACTGATTTATGGAATTCTTTGTGCTTTGACGTGACTAAGGGTGAAAGGTTCCTTTTGCTAAAAATAATGACACCCATACCTAAGAAAGCATCTGGATGCCATTCTTGGAACTTGAACACTTTGCTAAAAATCAGGCCTGTGACCCTAGTAACCAGTCAGTCAGTCCATAATAAGTTTCTTTTTTTTTTTTTTTAATGTCTTTTTGGCATACCCTTCTTAGTCATAGTTTTATTTTTGAATACTGAGTGTTGGTATGTGACGAAGCTCTTTCCTATGTGATGTTTTACATTATAGAATTGAACAGATACTTACTACATGATTTTAATTCTCTAAGATGCATTTTTTTCCTGCTGTTAAATGAGTAACTTGACATGTATGTCAAAGTGTGTGTGTATGAATATGTGTTGTCACTAGCAAAAGAGTTAACTTTTCTGGACCTAAGTTTCTAATCCAAAAATTCTCAATATGATACTCAAGGTGCTTTTCTTATAGTTTAAGTGTGAGAGTGGAAGTGGTTGCTGGTGATATATATAGGAATATATAAGGAATGTAAGATGTAAAGTTTTCATACGTCTATTTTATTTTATAATACTTATACACAAAAGTTATTTAATTGCATATTTGAGGCATAAAATAAATTTAAAAATAGATAAAGAATATCAGGCAGCTGGCTTCAAGTGCTATAGAGTATTTCCTACCTTTCTTTTCTAGTGAAATTTTGTTCTGAAACTACATGAGTGAATTTTTGCCCTAACCCTATATTCACACTCTAAATTTGTTGTCTAATTAAATAAATAGTAAGTCATCAGCATAACAAAAAAGAAGTCATGGAAGGTCTGAATAGTTATCCTGGTTTTAGAGATCATGGAGGAAATAAGCAATTTGGGCACTGGTTTTCTTAATGTGAATTTAAAATAGGCAAACCAGGCCCTGTTAGTAAACATTTATCAGATGATAAAGAATCTGCCTGCAACGCAGGAGACTGGGGTTTGATCCCTGGGTCAGGAATATCCTCTGGAGAAGGGAATGGCAATCCATTCCAGTGTTCTTACCTGGAGAATCCCGTGGACAGAGGAGCCTAGTGGGCTACAGTCAATGGGATTGCAAAAAGTCGGACACAACTGAGTGACTAACATTACCTATAGGAGAAAAGGATAGTTATTGGCAATAAGCTTTTTTTCTCTTCTAGTTCTGCCATGAGGCTTTTGGGGATCTTAGCTCCCCAGTTAGGGATCAAACCCGGCTCTGACAGTGAAAGCACCAAGTCCTAACCACTGGACTGCCAGGGAATTCCCAGTAATAAGCTTTAAACTCTCTTTTTTCACTTTATAAATTCAAATCTTTATGATTTAACACATATAGTAAGAAACATGAATATCATATGCTATTTGAGTAAGTATGACACCTTATGGTTATCTTAATGATAAATTTTGTCACTAAACCTTGATATCAGAATTTACATATCGAATTATATTTACCTATTTCTTTTATATATTCACATACTCTTGAGCAACAAATAGTTGTCTTGGGCATAAAGGTGCCTTTATTTGTGAGAATATTACTTCTAAAAGTGTATATTACTAAGCAAGGAAGGAGAAAGAGGATGATGCTTCCTACTGCTGCTGCTGCTGCTAAGTCGCTTCAGTCGTGTCCGACTCTGTGCGACCCCATAGACAGCAGCCCACCAGGCTCCACGGTCCTTGGGATTCTCCAGGCAAGAACACTGGAGTGGGTTGCCATTTCCTCCTCCAATGCATGAAAGTGAAAAGTGAAAGTGAAGTTGCTCAGTCGTGTCCGACTCTTCGTGACCCCATGGACTGCAGCCTACCAGGCTCCTCCGTCCTTGGGATTTTCCAGGCAAGAGTACTGGAGTGAGGTGCCACTGCCTTCTCTGGATGCTTCCTAGGTAAGATAAATCAACAGTGAATCCAAGTGACTCTCTTCCTACTCAGGTATCTATGATTTGTATATCACCAGCTACAGACACAGAACTGTTTTTAGAAGTCAGGTGTCTGGCATGTTGTAGGCTCTCAATGCATTCATTTACCAAAATGAGTTTTACTGAGCACTTATAACTCTCCAGGCTCTGGTCCAAGTGCTGGGAATAGAGCAGTGACCACAACAGGTAAATTATACCTGCTATCTGTTAGTCACTCAGTAGTGTCCAACTCTTCATGACCCCGTGGACTGCAGCCCGCCATGTTCCTCTGTCCATGGAATTCTCCAGGCAAGAATACAGGAGTGGGTTGCCATTTCCTTCTCAACCTTCTCCAGGGGACCTTCTCAACCCAAGGATTGAACCCAGGTCTCCTGCATTGCAGGCAGATTCTTTACCATCTGAGACACCAGGGAAGTCCTGCTATAGTGAGTTTAATTAGGGCCTCCAAAAGACAAGTTCATTCTGAACCTCAGAATGTAAACTGATTTGAAATAAGGGGATTTGCAGATGAAATTAAGGTAAGACAGTTATGTAAAATTTAAAAATAAAATAAAATTAAAAAAAAAAAGAAATTAAGGTAAGAATCTCAGGATAAGATATGGGTGAGTTCTAAATCCAATAATTTATAAGACAGATAAGGACAAGATACAGACAGAAGAAGGCCATGTGAGAAATAAATTTTGTTGTTTATAAGACACTCAGTCTAGAATATTTTGTTATAGAAGCCCAAATGGAATAAGTACATTCAATATTCACTTCCTACGTTTCCTGACAGATATGAACAATGCTTATAAATAATGAATGAATATTCAAGGCAGATGGATATTCATAGAATACTATATGGGAATAGTCATTTCATTTTATGTTCTGTACTTCTTAGTCGGGGCAGTCAGAAATGAGAACTATGGTGAAAAGTGGTGTTGGTACTAAGATACTATTTTTTATTATTTTAGTAATAGTATATTAATCAGATAGGTTACCATATGTAAAATTTCTGAGTTTTTTTTTAAATGTTAATGGACTGCTAAAAATTGAAAGGCATTTTCCTTTAAAACTAATAATATACTCTCTTTTTCTAAAATAGTACTTTTCATCATTTTAATTCCATATTTTATTTGGATAGCTGTTTGCTTAATAATTATCTCTCATAGATAGTAAGATTACAGAAGGGGTCCAACATATAACTTTGGGTTTTCTTTTTCACTCCAGTAGTATCCAGACTATACCTAAAACATAACGTAGTATGAATTCAAAATATTTATTTGCCGAGTTACAAGTTAATAATGTCTATAGTAACCGACTCTGATGATGTCATGTTCTTATCTCTAAACCAGTTATGGGCAGGGGCAAGGCAGAGATGGAGGATTGGATGCATTCAGATTTAGGTGTGCATCACATGCTGCATCCTTGGAAGTAATAAGGTCAGTCATCTTCAACCAAAGCATATCCACTGGGAATAGGAAAAAATATCTTCACTGACTTTCCTCTGGAGGCCAATCTTGAGACAA
Source organism: Bubalus bubalis (assembly GCF_019923935.1). Lineage (NCBI taxonomy): Eukaryota > Metazoa > Chordata > Mammalia > Artiodactyla > Bovidae > Bubalus > Bubalus bubalis. The sequence continues at coordinate 84,629,146 of NC_059158.1, forward strand.
AGATTCAAGTGCAAATAGATTGTTTGGAAGGCAATCTCACAAACACTGATGGAGTGATAAAAGAACAGACTCTGTATTATTTCAATACCTCTGGACCAGGAAATTTTTGCACCTTGCTTTATGTCCCTGGATATGTTCCAGTGTCTCCTAGTTTATGGTCTATGAATAGAATTTGTTTCCTAGTGTCGTGTGCAAATTGTATAAATCTTAAATTATGTTGAATTGGTTCATGGTGCTTTTCAGATCTACTATATCCCTCTACTTTTCTGTATATTCATTCTACTGATTTTTTTTGAGAGTTTGATATTAAAACTCCAACTAAAAATCTTAATTTATTTACTTAAATAATTGTAATATAGTGGAACTATATGTATGTTTGTTCCGTATTTTCCAAGCCTCCTGAAATATGTTATCACACTTTCATAATTTAAAAAATAAAAAAGAGAAAACAGAAAAAAAGAAAAAAGAAAAGAGCAAAGAGAAACACTGGTGGGGAAGTCATGAAGATAGACAGGAAGATAAGGTTGCCAGTAAGTGGTCACTAATTGAGCAAGTTGCCACAATTGGTAACTGAGGCCTAATCCTACTGGGAAACTCTGATTACCTCCATCTGAGAGAGAAGGGAAATTTATACCCCAACTTCTATTAGACATTGACTGAGACACATTCCTGAAGAAGTTAATTCCCCAGCACCTTGTCCTATCAGACACAATTAGAGAAGAAACTCTGGAAACCAGAGGAAGTCCCTCAGGCAGAGATGAAATGTTGGCACTTAGGAGCTGGACCATTCTGCACTGAGTTGGTAAAATACAAGCAGACATGGACTAGGTACCAATAACATCTACTACAGGTGACCCTTCAAAACAAAAAAAAAGAGTGTGATTGCCTCAGTAAGGGAAAATGGAACCTGGGCAGCAACATAAATAAGAAATCATATTGCTTCTTGGTGTTTAACACCTGAATCTGTTTAAGTGTAAAGCAAATGTTAATTCCATTGTTCCTTGGGAGAAAGCAAGACATAGTTATTAATGTGAATGCAAATGATCTTTGATCAAAAAGTGAATGTTCTCTTCAGTAATATAGGTTGTTTTTGAGCTGTCTCTGAGAACTATTGCATTTCACTGGAGGAAGGTATGCAAAGTAGGAAGTCAAGAAATACCTGGAGTAACAGGCAAATTTGGCCTTGGAGTACAGAATGAAGCAGGGCAAAGGCTGATAGAGTTTTGCCAAGAGAATGCACTAGTCATAGCAAACACACTCTTCCAACAACACAAGACAAGACTCTACACATGGACATCACCAGATGGTCAATATTGAAATCAGATTGATTATATTCTTTGCAGCCAAAGATGGAGAAGCTCTATACAGTCAGCAAAAACAAGACCAGGAGCTGACTGTGGCTCAGATCATGAACTCCTTTTTGCCAAATTCAGATTTAAATTGAAGAAAGTAGGGAAAAACACTGGACCATTCAGGTATGATCTAAATAAAATCCCTTACGATTATATAGTGAAAGTGACAAATAGATTCAAGGGATTAGACCTGATAGAGTGCCTGAAGAACTATGGATGGAGGTTCATGACATTGTACAGGAGGCAGGGATCAAGACCATCCCCAAGAAGAAGAAATGCAAAAAGGCAAAATGGTTGTCTGAGGAGGCCTTACAAATAGCTATGAAAAGAATAAAAGTGAAAGGCAAAGAAGAAAAGGAAAGATATACCCATTTGAATGCAGAGTTCCAAAGAATAAGAAGGAGAGATAAGAAAGCCTTCCTCAGTGATCAATGCAAAGAAATAGAGGAAAACAATAGAATGGGAAAGACTAGAGATCTCTTCAAGAAAATTAGCGATACCAAGGGAGTATTTCATGCAATAAAGGACAGAAATGGTGTGGACCTAACAGAAGCAGAAGATATTAAGAAGAGATGTCAAGAATACACAGAAGAACTGTACAAAAAAGATCTTCACGACCCAGATAATCACGATGGTGTGATCACTGACCTAGAGTCAGACATCCTGGAATGTGAAGTCAAGTGGGCCTTAGAAAGCATCACTACGAACAAAGCTAGTGGAGGTGATGGAATTCCAGTTGAGCTATTTCAAATCCTGAAAGATGATGCTGTGAAAGTGCTGCGCTCAATATGTCAGCAAATTTGGAAAACTCAGCAGTGGTCACAGGACTGGAAAAGGTCAGTTTTCATTCCAATACCTAAGAAAGGCAATGCCAAAGAATGCTCAAACTACCTCACATATCCACTCATCTCACATGATAGCAAAGTGAAGTCACTCGGCCGTGTCCGACTCTTTGTGACCCCATAGACTGTAGCCTACAGCACTCCTCCATCCATGGGATTCTCCAGGCAAGAGTACTAGAGTGGGTTGCTATTTCCTTCTCCAGAGGATCTTCCCAACCCAGGGATCAAACCTGGGACTCCCGCATTGTAGGCAGATGCTTTACCATCTGATCCACCAGGGAAGTCCACACGATAGTGAAGTAATGCTTAAAATTCTCCAAGCCAGGCTTCAACAGCATATGAACTGTGAATTTCCAGATGTTCAAGCTGGAGTTAGAAAAGGCAGAGGAACCAGAGATCAAATTGCCAACATCTGCTGGGTTATTGAAAAAGCAAAAGAGTTCCAGAAAAACATCTACTTCTGCTTTATTGACTACGACAAAGCCTTTGACTGTGTGGATCACAATAAACTGTGGAAAATTCTTAAAGAGATGGGAATACCAGATCACTTTACCTGCCTCTTGAGAAATCTATATGTAGGTCAAGAAGCAACAGTTAGAACTGGACATGGAACAACAGACTGGTTCCAAATCAGGAAAGGAGTATGTCAAGGCTGTATATTGTCACCCTGCTTATTTAACTTATATGCAGAGTGATTTCTCCAAAATCATGAGAAACGCTGGGCTGGATGAAGCACAAGCTAGAATCAAGATTTCTGGGAGAAATATCAATAACCTCAGATATGCAGATGACAACACTCTTATAGCAGAAAGCAAAGAAGAACTAAAGAGCCTCTTGATGAAAATGAAAGAGGAAACTGAAAAAGTTGGCTTAAAACTCAACATTCAGAAAACTAAGATCATGGCATCTGGTCCCATCACTTTATAGCAAATAGATGGGGAAGCAATGGAAACAGTGACAGACTTTATTTTGGGGGGCTCCAAAATCACTGCAGATGGTGACTGCAGCCATGAAATTAAAAGACGCTTGCTCCCTGGAAGAAAAGTTATGACCAACCTAAACAGCATATTAAAAAGTAGAGACATTACTTTGCCAACAAAAGCCTGTCTAGTCAAAGCTATGGTTTTTCCAGTAGTCATCTATGGATGTGAGAGTTGGACTATAAAGAAAGCTCAACACCAAAGAATTGATGCTTCTGAACTGTGGTGTTGGAGAAGACTTTTGAGAGTCCCTTGGACTGCAAGGAGATCCAACCAGTCCCTCCTAAAGGAAATCAGTCCTGAGTGTTCATTGGAAGGACTGATGCTGAAACTGAAACTCCAATACTTTGGCCACCTGATGCAAAGAACTGACTCATTAAAAAAGACCCTGCTGCTGGGAAAGATGAAAGTGGGAGGTGAAGGGGATGACAGAGGATGAAATGATTGGATGGCATCACTGAGTCAATGGACATGAGTCTGAGTAAACTCTGGTAGTTGGTGATGGATTGGGAGGCCTGGTGTGCTGCAGTTCACGGGGTCACAAAGAGTTGGACACGACTGAGCAACTGAACTGAACTGCACTGCAGGTAGCTATGATAAAAAGCAAAATTTGTATTTTTTCTGTAAAGAATTAGACTTCATTGCATTCCCTATTAGTCATGGAAGAGGCAGGTCCCAAAAAGAACGTGAGGAGTTGGAAGTCTGCCTTTAAATTACGCTAAGGTTATGGTACGTTAAGAGTCATCTTTCTGAAACTGATGGCAGTTTGCCATGGACACAGAGGAGGGCTGGCATGCCCCAGGGTACTCCTAGTAAAATGGAAATATCCTCTGTGGGCCAAGAGCTAAACTTAGAATTAGTCTTATAATGACAAAAGTAATGGCTAATTGCTTTTAGTGTTTTTTTGTTGTTGTTACGCATCAGATACAGTAATGCATTCTTATATTTAATACTCTGTACATCATTTTAAGGTAAACATTTTTATTCCCATTTGTGTTGGTTTTCTATTCCTGCAGTGAAAATTACCACAAACTCAGCTACTGAAAACTTAGAAAGTTTCTCCTCTTATAGTTCTGAGGGTCAGATTGTGTTGGGGAGAATCTGTTTTCTGGCTCATTCATGTAATTGGCAGAAATCAGTTCTTGGCAATTGTGAGATTGATATCCTGGTTTCCTCAGCTCTCAGCTAAGGCCAGTTCCCAGCTTCTAGAGATCACACATTCCATGGTTTGGCTCCTTCTTTTTCCAGATGCAAAGCCATCTCTATGGGTTGAGTTCTACTCAAGCTTCAAATTTCTCCTGCCTCTTCCTCTGCTACACTGTTATCCATGACTTCTTTCACTTTTAAGGGCCTATGGTATGTACTGGGCTTCCCTACTGGCTCAGATGGTAAAGAATTTGCCTGCAATGCAGGAGACCGGGGTTCGATCCTTGGGTCGGGAAGATCCCCTGGAGAAGGGAATGGCTACTCAGTCCAGTATTCTTGCCTGGAGAATTCCATGGACAGAGGAGCCTGGTGGGCTACAGTCCATATTGTTTACTAGGCCTACCCAGATAATCTAGCATAATTTCCCTATTTGAAGGTCCATAACCTTAGTTCCATCCACAGAGTTCCATTTGCTATGTAATATAACATAGTCACAGTTTACAGAGATATGGGCATGGATAGCTATGTGGGAGGGCTAGCTTTCTTCTGCTGACCACAGTCCACACTCTGGCTCCCAAAGATTCATGTCTACCCCAACATGCAAACCACTTGGTGTGGAATGTGCTATAATTATCTTTATACCCCCAAGAACCTGGAATATTCTTGACACTCAAGAGATTAATAAGTGAATGATATTTTTGAATGCTTTCTTTGAGTATTGCCTTCCATGAAACAATCTTCTTTCACCCCTCCAGTAGTGTTGGAAAAATTTACTCACTGAGTCACTGGTATTTAAGTGTGAATTGAACAGCTAGCTTCTTTTCACATTCCATGCCCAGGTACAGAGGAGCAATAGAAAATTTTTAAATATTAAAAGAAAATTCAAAAGGGCATTAAAATGGAAGCTATCATGAAGGAAAACTATATCCTGGCTGAATTTTCCTAGGACCTCCTAGAAAGAAAAAAAAAAAACAAAAAACCTGAAGTGTTTTTAAATCAACATAGTTTCAATCTGTGGAAACTAAACTATTTGGTATAAACCTTACTTTATCTTCAGGGATATAGAAGAGGAAAATAAAATTCTTCTTTTCTTCTTTCATGACTTTTATATTTCCAGTTACCCATGGTGAAAACAAGTTCTGTTGATTTTATTGCAAGAAGTTGACTGAAACTATCCTCTGTTTCCATTGTTTTTCTACTGGTCAAGGTAATCTCACATGGGTTAGTAAAAGAGCCTCATAATTTACATGTTTACCTCAAATCTCCATGGTTCTAATTTGACCCTCTACATCATGACCCAAACTCCTTTCCTAAATTAATGATCTGATTACCTCCTCCTCTAGTTGAAAACTGTTCAATACTTCTTCAGTTCCCTTACCATGCAATGCAAGGCCCCCCCAACCTCATTTTAACCCCACTTGGGGTTCAGGCTTTAGACATCAATAGACCTAGTCTAAAATTCCAGCCCCACTACTTAGCTGCTAGGTGATATGGGCCAAGTCATGTAACATCTTTAATGTAACTTCCTTATTTGTATAAATGATATAGTGTAGGATTTTACCAAGAATTTGGGGTACATGTCAAGCTCCTAGAACCTAGGAAATGTCTGTAAGTTGTAGTTGTCCCAGTAACCTGTTTACTCTCACTCCCTACACTGCTCACTGTGTACCCCAAATCTAGGTGAACTGGATTGACACTCGTGGTACTCATAAAGATCCATATACTTGTGTGTGTGTGTGTGTGTGTGTGTTAGTTGCTCAGTCATGTCCGACTCTTTGCAGTCCCATGGACTGTAGCCCACCAGGTTTCTCTGTTCATGGAATCCTCCAGGCAAGAATACTGGAATGGGTAGCCATTCCCTTTTCCAGGCACCTTCCCAAGCCAGGGATTGAATGAGTCTCCTGCATTGCAGGTGGATTCTTTATCATCTGAGCCACCAGGGAAGCCCTATACCATTATGCCTCCAAGCTTTTATTCATACAACTTCTTTTATTTCAAACCCTTTCTACTGCTTTTTTAAACCTGGCAAGATTCTCTTCATCCTGTAAGACACAGAAGTTTCTCTTCTCTCTAAGTTTTGCCACCTCTCTGAAGACATCCTGCTCTTTCTTGGTCCATGGGGCCACTCACTTCCACCTCCATGCTCCTACTGCACTTCTTTCAAACCACTGGCATTTACCACCTATGTCGAAACTTATCATAGGAGTGAATTTCTTCTCACCAGAGGGTGAGTTTCCCACAACCAGATCTGGTGTCTTCCTCATTATGGTTTCATCACTCTCAGGTGTGATGGTGGACCGCAGTGGGTGCTCAGCAAGTATTTGTGGTACTGAATGATAGCACATCACCTAAAGACAGTGTGTTGATGCTGGTCTGTAACACTTCATCCAAAGCCAAAATAACGAATCATCACTTTTCATAGTGTTTATTATTACTATCGTTACAAATATTATTTTGGATTCTCTTAAAGTACAATGGGCTAAACAGTCACCGATAATGACTTTCCTGGAGCTTTCTTCACAAGTGAATTCAATATTTAATTCATATTTTGTTCCCCAAACCAAATGCCAACACTAAAAAATATATGTATGTAAGTAAATATGAATAGTGGTATTCTATGAACAATTCTATGATAAAAGGAAGTTAGATGGCAGAAGGATTCCGGTCAGAAAACACATTTCACAAGTAAGCTTCTACGAGGTTATTTTAAACAACACTGAGGGGAAAAATTATTTGAAACATGAAAAATGCCTTTCTACTGTCCCTCTAATGGATGTACTTTAAAGAAAGCCAAGGGGAATTTTAAACTCCACATACATTTTATGAACATTCACATGAATATCTATGACTAATCTCAAGTGCATTTGAATAAAAATTAGAACAATTTTGATGTTCCAAGTTGAATTATTAAGTAAAAATATTCAGTTATCAGATAGTTAATTAAGTGGAACTGACTGTATTCATTAAAATATTTGTTCCAAACAAATGTATTTAACATTCAGATATTATGCAGAATAGGTGACAATTGCATATCTCCATGGAGATCAATAATGGGATTCAGATCATTGTGTAAAGAGTCTGCAAGTTTAATGCAGAGAGAATGTCATTATTATTTCTCTCTTAATGATGGTCATTATGCGCAAACACTGATTGAATTCCATTTGTTACCTGCATTTGAGCTGAGAGGAATAATTACAATTTAAGTGTCTCCATTAAAATTCATAAAAGAATATGAATGCAAAAATTGTACTTGAAACTGACAAAATATACTTTGAGGATATAAATTGTGTTTTCTGATAGGTCTTTTAAAAGTATTAAAAATAGCTTCATTTTAATAAGATGACATATAAAGATCATGTGTTCTTCTCACCTTTATGTAAATTTTAATGCTGCAATACATGACTAATAATAAAAAGTAAAGAAATTAATTTTTAAAAAGTAAAATCAATTAAACAATGTGCAGTTAGCACTCATACTTTTGCAGACTGGGTCATAGTCATCCTCTTTTTAAGTGTTTTTAATTGCTGTATGATATTAAAATCATGTTCTATCATTACATGTACTGGTGATATCTTTCTACCACCTACCACAGTTGGTAGCTAATAGATTTAAGGAATGGACAGATGTAAATTAAATGTGCTGTGTTTGCTTTCACTTACTGGGCATATACTTTTTCAATCTGTTTTGCCCTGCTCCACATCTGTATAATTTCAGGTGCTAACAGTTAGCAATTTATGAGCCACACAAATGCAGTTTTCAGCTGATTAATCAGCATTTTTCCCAGAGTGAAGTGAAATGAACTAAGATGTCATATGGGTAAGTAACCTAGGTGAGTTTGCTAAGTCTGATGAGAGAAGGTTGAGTATTTGATGCCACAGAAGCCACAAATGAAATGACCACAATGGAGTTGTGATACATTTGTGCCGCTCATCAAGTTGGAGAAGCATCTGAAGAGAAACATGATGTTTTCCTTCTATACCAGACATTCTTCTCTGACTCTGCTTCAGAACTTCAAAAGTACAGTGCCATGAATTTAGTGTTTCTATTATAATACTCTATGTTTTTACACTGTTAAGGAAGAATAAGGAAGTCACAGATTTTTGTGTGATGAAGTTCTTTACGCCTTATCTCATCCACTTTCATCATTTTGCAGATGAGAAAACCAAGGGCAAGAGATGCTCATGATTAAAACACTTTCAAATGTTAGTGGTCACCTGAACTCAGGTCTTTTGCCATTGACCACAACATTCTTTATAAGGAGTCTTTTGGGGGATTATTATCTGTCAACATGTTCATATATATTCATTCTTGTCATTTCATTT